>NC_061823.1:19182128-19192128 GCF_019202785.1 Penaeus chinensis | reverse complement strand
GTCCATCTGTATATGTATATATATAAAAAATAAATATATGTATATATATATATATATATATATATATATATATATATATATACACACATATATATATATATATATATATATATATATATATATATATATATATATGTGCATATAATATATATACACATACATTTATATACACATATATATACTTAAATATATGTATATATATATAAATATATATATAATATATATACACACATCTACGTATTTAAATATATACATATCCATTTATATATTCATACATATATATATACATATACATACAAATATATACTTATACCATCATATATACATATATAAACATATAGGTATATATACCTTTAAGTATATATGTATATATAAATATAGGCATATAAATATATATAAATATATAAATATAGGTATATAAATATATATAGGTATATAAATATATATAAATATATATATATAGGTATATAAATATATATAAATATATAAATATAGGTATATAAACATATATAAATATATAAATATAGGTATATAAATGTATATAAATATATAAATATAGGTATATAAATATATATATATAAAAATATAAATATAAATATATATATATATATATTTATATTTACATAGAAGGTATGAATGAGAATGAATATCTACATTCATATATTTCTGAAGATATAATCAAAATCGGTCCAATATATTTCTTGTAATATCTTGATATTCATTCTCTATACATTTATTAACATATATACATGTATCTCTATACATTTATCAACATATACATGTACATTATATATATATATATATATATATATATATATAATATATACATACATACATACATGCACACACACACACACACACACACACACACACACACACACACACACACACACACACACACACACACACACACACACACAAACACACACACACACAAACACACACACACACAAACACACACACACACATAACATGTATACATATATATATTATGTATATATGTATATATGTATATATGTGTGTATTTATATATATATATATATATATGATATATGCACATATATATATATATAAATTATGTATACATATTATATATACATAAATTATATATCTACATATACGTATAAATATAATACATATACATGTGTAAATATATATATATACATATACACAATATATATATACATATGTAAATTTTATATACAAATATATATATGTATGTATGTTATATATATATATATATATATATATATATATATATGTATACATACATTTCAATGATATATAGTTATATATGCAAATACATTTATATACATATATACATATGCACATATATATATATATATATATACTTATGTATACATATATATACACACACATCTATGTACATCTATATACATAAATATATACATACATCAATATACATATACAAACAAATATATAGGCATATATACATATAAAGGTGTGTATATATAAATATATAATATAAACATACACAAATATATCCATATATATACAAATATATATATATAGACATATACACAAATATATAGACATATGCACATATATATAGACATATACACATATATATAGACATACACACACATATATATAGACATGCACACACACACATATATATATAGACATGCACACACACACACATATATAGACATACACACATATATATATAGACATACATACATATACATATAGACATACATACATATACATATAGACATACATACATATATATAGACAATATATATATATACACACATATATATATACATATATATATATGGATATATATACAAATAAAGGTATATATATAAAAATATATACATATATACATATATGTATATACATATAAAGGTATATATATACAAATATATACATATATGTATATACATATAGAGGTATATATATACAAATATATACATATATGTATATACATATAGAGGTATATATATATACAAATATATACATATATGTATATACATATAGAGGTATATATATACAAATATATACATATATGTATATACATATAAAGGTATATATATACAAATATATACATATATGAAATATATACGTATATAAATAATAATATATACATATACATATATATAAATATATACATACATATAAATATATACGTTATAACAAATATATACATACATATAAATATATACATACATATAAATATATACATATATAAATATATATACATAAATAACATATATATATAAATATAAATATATATATATACATATAAATAAAAATATAATATAAATAAATATATATACATATAAATAATATATATACATATAAATAATATATACATATAATACATATATTACATATAATAAATATATACATATAATATAAAATATATACATATATATAAATAAATACATATATATAAATAAATAATATATATAAATAATATACATATATAATATATAATATATAATATATAAAAAATACATATATATAAATATATACATAATATATTATAAATAAATACATATATATATACATATATATATATAATATATATATATATATATACATACATATATATAAAACATATATATATATTATATATAATATATAATATATATATATATAAATATAATATATATAATATAATATAAATATATATATATAATATATACTAATATATATATATATATATAATATAATTATAAATATTATAATATATAATAATATATTTATAAATATATATATATAATATAATATATATATAATATATACATTAATATATATATATATATAATATATATATTATAATATCATATATATATTTATAAATTATATATATATATATTTAAACATATATATATATAATATTATATTAATATATAAATAAATATATATATTTATGTATAATATATATATAATATAATATCATAAAATATATATAATAAATATATATATATAAATATCATATATATATTATATATATATATATAATATATTTAAATAATATAAATATAATATATTATACAAATATATACATATATATATATATATACATATAAAAGTATATATATACAAATATTTACAAATACATATACATATATAAGTATATATATACATATATATACATATATATATAAAGTATATATTTACAAATATATACATATATATACATAAAATATATATATATATATATATGAACATATATATCAATATAGTGTTATAAATACTAATAATACATAAATATAATATACATATATAGACACATATATGTAATAAATATATAATAAATATATATAATATAATATAAGACTATGTATAAATATAAAAATATATATAAATATATAGATATATGAATAATACATATATAATATAAATATAAATGCATATATATATATATAATAATATATATATATAATTTAAGTATATAAATACATATTCATAATAATATACATACATACAATTATAATGTAATATAATATTTTATCATCTATATAAATATATTATATTATATATTTATATATTTTATAATTTCATATATATCACACCATACAAATCACATATATACATATACATAAATATATACATACATACATATATATAAATATATACACATTACACACAATATATAAATATATATACATATATACATATAAAATACACATATATATAATATATATACATGTAATATATAATAATATCATATATAAATATATACATATATAAATATATATAAAAATAAAAATACATATATAAATATATGCATATATAAATATATAAATATATACATATAATACATATATAAATATATACATATATAAATATATAATTATATAAATATATCATATATAATCATATATATACATATACACATATATATAATATTATATATTACAAATATACATATATAATATATTATATATAACATATACATATATATATTAATAATTATATAAATATAATATATATAGAAATAATATATATAAATATAATATAATATATATAAATTACATATATATATATATATATATAATTAAATATATATAAATATATAATATACATAAATATATATATATATATAAATACATATATCATATATATAATATATATATATACATATAACATATATATAATTATATATTAACATATACATATTATAATATATTATATATAAATATTAATATATATATTAATATATACATAATACATATATATATATATATATACATATACATAATATATTATATATTATATATAATATACATAATAAATATATAATTATATATACATATACATATATATAGTTATATAATACATAACATATATATATTATATATACATATAATATATATATATTATATATACATATACATATATAATTATATATACATATTCAATATATATATATATATAATAACATATATATATATATATATACAATATACATATATAAATATATCATAACATAAATATAATATATTAAATTATATAGACAATATATATTTATATTACATATAATATATATATATATAATAGATATATATATATATATATATATAATATATATAAATAAATAAAATAAATATAATATAATAAATAAAAAAAAAAATAATAATAAATAAATATAAATAATATATAAAAATTATATTATATAAAAAAAAAATATAAAATACAACAATAAAAATTATTTAAAAAAAATATTATAATAATTAATTATATAAATAATACATATATAATTTAATATAATTATATTAAAATAAAAATATATATATAATTTATATTAATAATATATATATATATAATAATAAAATATTATATATAATAAATAATATAATAATAATAGTAATAATATACAATATAAAATATATATAAATATATATTTATAATTATATTATTATAAATAATATAATAATAATAAATATAATATAATACATAATATATAATTATAAAAATATTATTATATAAAAAAATATAAAATAATATAAAATATATATTTAATATATAAATATAAATATATATATATCATATATATAAAATTATACATATAAATTATATATAATTATATAAAATATATATATAAATATATATATACATATAATTAAAATATATATATATATACATATAATTATAATATTATATATATATATACATATATAATTTATATAATATTACATATACAATATATATATATAATATATAATTATATAATACATATACAAATAATATTATATAAAATTACATATATATATATATAAAAATACATTATATATATAATATATAATATATTTATAATAATACATATATTATAATACATAATATAATAATATATATAATAATATAATATATATAAATTATATACATATACATATATATATATATATACATATACATATATATTTTATAATATACATATACTATATGATATTATATATACTTAAATACATTATTATATATTAATATACATATACATATATATATATATAAATTATAAATATATATATTAAAAATTATACATATAAATATATATAATTTATATAATAATATATATATATATTATATTCATAACATATATATAAAATTATATATACATAACAATATTTTATAATATATATATATATAATATACATAATATAATATTATATATACATAACATATAAATATATTATAATATACATATACATAATATATTTTAATATACATATACAAATATATAATATATAAAATATAAAATATATATAAATTATATAATACAAAAACATATATATTTTATATAATATAAATATAAATATATATATATATAATACACATATGTATATATATACATATGTATATATACATATGTATATATATACATATGTATATATATACATATGTATATATACATATATATATATACATATGTATATATATACATATGTATATATATACATATGTATATATATACATATGTATATATATACATATGTATATATATACATATGTATATATATACATATGTATATATATACATATGTATATATATACATATGTATATATATACATATGTATATATACATATGTATATATACATATGTATATATACATATGTATATATACACATATGTTTATATATATACATATGTATATTTATACATTTGTATATATATACATATGTATATATATACATATGTATATATATACATATGTATATATATACATATGTATATATATACATATGTATATATACACATATGTATATATATACATATGTATATATACATATGTATATATACATATGTATATATACACATGTATATATACATGTATATATATACATATGTATATATATACATATGTATATATACATATGTATATATACATGTATATATACATATGTATATATATACATATGTATATATACATATGTATATATATACATATGTATACATATACATATGTATACATATACATATGTATATATATACATATGTATACATATACATATGTATATATACATATGTATATATATACATATGTATATATATATATGTGTGTGTGTTAGTGTGTTTATGTATATGCACAGCTATATATACACATATTTATATATTTTTAATATATATACATATACATACATACACACATATATATGTAAACATATATATACATATATAGATATAGATATACATGTGTGTGTGTGTGTGTGTGTGTGTGTGTGAGTTTGAGCGAGCGCTGAGTAGTAAGTGAATGAGTAGTGAGTGAGTGAGTGAGTGAGTGAGTGAGTGAGTGAGTGAGTGAGTGAGAGAGAGTGAGAGAGAGTGAGAGAGAGTGAGAGTGAGAGTGAGAGTGAGAGTGAGAGTGAGAGTGAGAGTGAGAGTGAGAGTGAGAGAGTGAGAGAGTGAGAGTGTGAGAGAGTGAGTGAGTGAGTGAGTGAGTGAGTGAGTGAGTGAGTGAGTGAGTGAGTGAGTGAGTGAGTGAGAGAGTGAGTGAGAGTGAGTGAGTGAGTGAGTGAGTGAGTGAGTGAGTGAGTGAGTGAGTGAGTGAGTGAGTGAGTGAGTGAGTGAGTGAGTGAGTAAGTGAGAGTGAGTGAGAGTGAGTGAGAGTGAGTGAGTGAGTGATGAGTGAGTGATGAGTGAGTGATGAGTAGTGAGTGAGTAGTGAGTGAGTGATGAGTAGTGAGTGAGTAGTGAGTGAGTGAATGAGTAGAGAGTAGTGAGCCATGAGTCGTGAGTGAGTTGTGAGTGAGTGTACACTCAGAATTGACATTCTTTTCAAATGAAGTTTTCCTTGTCTTGCAATTACAACATTGCAAGCAAAAGTGTAGGAATCCTTTTTCTTTGTTCAGAAGATACAGATTCCCATTAGAAAATATGTATAACTTTCTGTTTTTTCTTTTTGAATTTTATCTTGCATAACTTTCAAACAATCTTTATCTCCCCTTCCTTCTAAAATCATTCTATCTGTGTATGTAAATAAGATAATTCATCTTCAGAAAAGATTTACACTCACATTTTTGGGCATTTTCTGTGACAGTAACTTTGGGATTTAAGGATATATTTGGCACACTTGAGCTCACACTTGTTTGGCACCTTTAAAACTCTCATACTAACCCTTTGTAAGAGGGTATATGAACTGTCCATTGTGAATTTTGTCACATAGATGGCACTACAAGTCCTCAGCCACTAAGTAGTCCAGTGTGACCAGAACTGATTTCCCCATTCCTAGATTTTTATAAAAAAAAAAAAAATCATATGCTGTGAAAAGTGATACTGCTTTTAATATCTTTGACATTATTATTATATGTTATCAAAATACTAATGGCAACAAATTATTTTTATAACCTTTCCAAAAATCAAGGAAGTGTAAACAAGCGAGATAGGACTAGTAATTGACTATTTGGTGACTTTGTTCTTGTACATCATCTGTGAGTAAACACAATCAATAAACTAAAATTGCAGTGGACACGGCATGTATTCCATGACATCTCAGCCCAAAGGGTTAAAACGTAACAGGACATTACAACTCCGTGGAGACTCTGGTAATCATAATAGTTTAGCAAGCATAAACCAAGATAATTAACATAAAGTGCAGCCATTATTTATTTTCAAATTTCATACAACCTTTAAGTATTCCAATCAAACAGTAATAATAGAACAGAAGTAATAACAGTAACGGAAAATAACAGTAAATCAATATTACACATGAATAATATAAGAATAAATATATAAAAGCACTGCCACAAACATATTCACAGAGTTCCATTAAAAATAAAACCAATTAAAAACAAAATTACACGGAAGACAAAATATCCATTACCTTTAAAGGCTCTACACTTACAACAAACTAAGGTATGCCTTTATGCATTATATGCCAAGATAATTTATATCTTATCAATCTTGATCTTCTTTTTGGCATATGATACAACCCTTGCAAGTGC
Source organism: Penaeus chinensis (assembly GCF_019202785.1). NCBI lineage: Eukaryota > Metazoa > Arthropoda > Malacostraca > Decapoda > Penaeidae > Penaeus > Penaeus chinensis. The sequence continues at coordinate 19,183,715 of NC_061823.1, read as the reverse complement.
AGAGAATGAGAGGATTCTTCATCCGCCAATCTATTCTCCCATCCCACTAGACCATTTCAAACTGACATAAAAATGACTTCATTCACAATATACAACAAAATATCCTTACTATGTCAGGGTCCTGTCCAGTCTTCAGGTCGTGGAAGCGGTGGAACATGATTTTGTTGTGTGAGCCGTCCCCCATGCGCTAGCGTTGCTCCAGCTCTCACCTTCTCCCTGGCTCGGGTCACAGCCAATCTGCGCTGCGCCACAGTCTTGCTGCCTACCAAAATATAGTTTACAATAAGATAACAAAGCTCAGACATAACTATAAATAACAAATCACTAATCTTTATTTTCCCTCTTATATATTTGATAAAGATACTCATCCTCTACTTTTACCTTCCCCCTGGAAATATTTTAAAGAGAAATCACTATTGTGCAATTACTTTGTAATAACAACTGGAAATCTATAATGGTCTGTTTTAAACTGAAATTGTAGGTGGTTATTTCACAGACTGAAATGTATTATTCATTCAAGTCAATTAAAAAAGCAAAAAATCAACTTATTCAATATATGAATACAATTGTTATAATAACATGAATAAGAATGAAAGAAAACTTTAATTTTCTTTATTATGAGTTTATTCAGAACCTGGCAATAGTGAGTCTTATTGCTGATGCTTAATCCTAACAACTGACCTGGGATTTCTATTTATAATTTGGGTTTGTTTCTGTTCCTTCATATTGTTTCACATTTTTCATATATGAGGCATAACTGAGGCAGGCCAAACCACCTCCCACATTTACGCTGACCTGTCTATTCTTCTTCTCTCATACACAAACTCTGCTTCCTCAAGGTTTCATTTGTTTAGAAGGAAACTCACTTGCTCTCCACCATTGGAGCTGCTCGAAATCAAGCAACTTTTTTTTCTCCAATTCTATTAATACCTCTTCCTCTTTCATCTTCCTGTACCATCCCTCCCTTCTTTGTCCTTTCTTCTCCTTTTCTCCTCTGCTCCTCTTCTCAGCAAATCCCTTCCTAATCCTTACCATGTCTGGCTCTTCTTCCTCCGATAAAAGAGTCGGCTCCAACATCCTGAACAGAGCTGCCCCGGGCATCCAAGCATCTGTCATTCCATTTTCACTGACATGTTTTCTTAAATGACAATCATTTAACTACATCTACTGCAGTTAACTAAGGTGATCAATATTTTAAAGCAAAGAGGTGCATATAATTCAATAACTGAACACTTCAGAGGCAAACTAGTTTCTTCCTTCATCCCAATAAATGAAGTCGCCTACAACAGCCCAGCCATCTGTCAAATGCATACAGCCCTGATACTGGCCACTTCAGCAGACCCATCATCACACACACACCAGGGCATGTTTGCCCCCTGCCATGAGCAAGCATACCCACCAGGGCAGCAAACTCAGAGTCCTGAGCCAAAGCCCAGGACAGGCACCAGGACTCAGCCAATCACACTTTTACAGGTAAAGGCACAAAACTGCTTCTTTGCAACGCTTTGCACACATTCAAATCTTTGCCTCCCCCATACAGACGACTCCTTTGCCGTACACGTACACACACACACACACACAGACACA
>NC_061823.1:19167128-19172128 GCF_019202785.1 Penaeus chinensis | reverse complement strand
ATAATACGTCATGAATAATTTCATTATACGAAGGGCTGCATGATAATGGGTAATGGTTACGTGTATCCCGTAGGCATATACATAATCATTACCCCATAATGTTCATCATTAGAAGATCAGCGAATCAAGAGTTGTATTTAATATGAATGTATTATTCCTACACACCTTTGAATCCGAAGGGACAAGTACACAAAGGACCCATGAAGCCGGAGATGCACGTTCCCCCGTTCTTACAGTAACTCGTTTCGCACGAGCCAGCCTCGACAGATGAAGTTTTCGCAGACTGAAGTGCCGAAGCTCGGTACGACTGGAATTGATGTTATGGGGTTATAGTGCACTACTGATTCTACTGTCAATCTTACTACCAGTAAAATAAAAGTATTATATGATGATCTAAAAAGATATGGTGATAACATTAGTAATAGTAATTTTATATATTAAACTATCAACTTTTTATCGTATTATTATTACCATATCATCTTGAATATCGATATATATTGTATTCTACTATTATTTCCGTCATTTCTAAATGAAGATATGGTCCACAAAATTATAATCTGGAACCTGATATACTGTAGTCTAAAAACAAAAATTCACGGTTTACTTACTTGCCCTGGGGCATCAGCATACTGTCTCTGACTCTCGTGCACCAGCTGTCCGTTCTCGAAGACGCGGCTTTCCTCCTGGCCGTGAATTAACTGGCCGTCCTCGTAATGCTCCTCCATGTTCATCTCCTGCCGGTGATTGTAGCCATCTGCCCCTGCAGATCCGGACACGCCCAGAGATCCTTGGTCAGAGAATCCTGAACCTCCAATTAACATGCAAGAGAGGCAGCCTCCAGAGGATTCCTGCTGAGACGAACCGCTAAAGGAACCTGCTCCAAGGACGGATGTGGTGGCCCTTGAAGAGCTGGCGCCGTGTCCTGCTGGAAAGCCACTGGTCATGGAGGATTCGTGACTCTCGCTGGAGGATGAAGAACTGAAGGATGATCCTATCCCACCATAAGTTCCACTGTCTTGGGACAATGATCCGCTGTAAGATCCACCAAGCTGCGACGAAGCTGACTCTCCATACACTCCAGTCTGCCGCGAGGATTCAGAGCCATGGTAGGAAGCTGAAGACCCACCGTAGGACCCAGCGGACTGCGAGGAGGCCGACTCGCCGTAGGAGCTTTGCGAAATCTCGAGACCGCTGCCATACGAGCCATGTGCCGTGGCAGAGGAGGACCCGTCGTAGGCAGTGCTGAGGGTGTTTCCAGACAGGATCTGGTGGAGAGCGTCCTGGTGGCCCGGGGAGTGGGAGGCGCGCAGTTCGCCCTCGTTCAGCTCTGTCTTGTTTTCATAGACAAGAGATCCGTTCTGATGGGAGAAGCATTGACCGTTATAGGGAGCTCTTGCTGTACTATCAATGCATTCATCTGTAATGTGACAGCTCTTCTAAAAGAACAATTTAGTATCCAGGTTAATGTAACCAATCACTGAGACTCATGACAGTGTTTCATAAGCTGATAGTTTGGGCATAATTCACTTACGTTAAAATGGCGCTCATGGTGCAGGTCATACGTAGGTTGACCGTCGACAAATTCTTGCTGTCGGCGAGTTTCGTACCTGCGACTTGTGTAAACTGGAACAACTGACACATGGGCAGTGTCTGTCACCTGGAATAGTTTTGGAAATTAATCTATGACAACAGTGTGTCACTTTTTTACCTGTGTGATCGTGTAGCCTGTGGGATTTCATTTGCTACAATGACAAACTGTTAAAGTATTTCGTCCTTACATACTTAAAAATGAGTTATCAATGGGAACTAATAAAAATGGGAAATACCTGTTGCGATTCTGAGGCTTGTCCAGCAGTAATATCTCCCACAGCACCGGAAGTGACATGCTGCTGCAGATGTTGTGACTGCGTTACCTCATGTCTGGCGCCCCCTTCCTGTTGGGTGTGGGAGTAGGAACCCTCATACCCTCCAGGACTTGAAATGCCTAAATCATCGGGATCTTTTTCAGTTCGGTTTTCGTAAACTAAGGATCCATCCTCAAACCGTCTTTCATGATGAAGGTCGTATATTTGTTCACCATTTACGTACTTCTTCTCTTGTCGGACCTCATGACGCTGAGAGTAGCTTTCTGGCTGGTAACTCCCCTGCACTAAGTGGAGCTGATCGATTCCATATCTGCGCAGGTCTTCTTCGGAAAGGTCATCAACCGATTGTTCTGTTCTGTTTTCATGAACAAGTTTTCCATCTTCGTACTGGCGGATATGATGTGTTATTCCAACCAATTCCCCATTGACATATCTGGTGCTTACACGTGTTTGTGTTTGCCTGGAGGAAGATAGGTGTCCATCCCCTACGACTATACAGCTGACCTGTCCACAATTTCTGACTTGAGATGAACTTGAGGAACTGCTAGTAGATCCATAAGGTGGCTGTGGCTGACTGTCAACATTGGTTGAATGTCTCCACGACTCGTTATAGTGGTAGCGACTGGTACCTTCAACACCAGGATAACCGTATGAAGAGGCATCATCTGTGTCTGATGCTTGTGCGGGTGTGGATGCTGGGACACTGTTTATCGCTCCTTGTGTAGAAGTGCGGTTGCGCTGGTAATGGTATGAAGAGTCACTGTAGCCATGAGAAGGACGTGCCTGGCTATGTGTATCGGTTCGAGAAGTGTCCTGGCGAGAGTTGTGGTACTGCCTGTCAGTATGGATGGCTGGCTCGGGTCGCCTTTCAGAATTAACACTACTGTCTATTTCACTGTCAACCGGGGCCAGGGTAGGTACGTAAGAGGAATCAAATTCATTGTCAACAGAAGGGAGTTCAGGTCCATTGTCTTCCAAGGGACTGATGTCGTACCTTTCCTTGTTATGCTTTTCATCATCGCCATACTGGGTGTGTGGTCCACTTAACACCCCAGGAATACCTACTGTATCTCTGCCTTCGTCTGTGGTCAGGCGCCTTCCTGCTGATGCCTCTTGAGAATTATGTGAAGAAACTCCCTGTTGGTGCTGGTCATATTTTGCGTTGTATCCTCTCCTAGCAGAGCTGGACTGTTCATAATTCTGACTGTAAATCTCAGAAGAACCATCTCTGCGAGAGGAGTCTAGTGCACTCTGTGTAGTGGTCTCCGGCTGCCTTGTATTCTGTTGGACAATGGTTGTGTGAAAATCACCAGATGGAGGAGTGTAGGTGTGATCTCTTCGCCGCTGCTGCCAGCTAGACTCATAAGATTCTTCTCTATTGTGAGATGTGGTCCCTGATGGCCTATATGAAGGTCGACTGGGGTAAGTGGGCTCCTCGGTACTTTCTTGAGTATACTGACTGGTCGTGGAAGTATCCTCCCTTGAATCCTGTGCATAATGAGTGGAGCTGCTCGATGGCCTGTTATCTGGCCTGTATGGCAAATTCAACTCCTCATCTGTTTGTTGCGCGTGTGTCCATCTGTCCACGTGAGGTTTGCGCGAGGATAAAGATTCCTCTCGCGATTCATGTGTGTACTGGGTAGATGAGCTATCGGGTCGGGAGGAGGAGGAAGTCGATCCGACTGGCGTGTACCCTGAAGACCATTCCTCCCTTGTCTCTTGCGTGTTTTGGGTAGAGCTTCCTGAAGTTGGCCTGTATGGCCTGTAGCCTGAGGAAGTTTCCTCTCTAGACTCTTGCGTGTGTTGGGTAGAGGAACCTCCTGAAGTTGGCCTGTACGGCCTGTAACCTGAGGAAGTTCCCTCTCTAGACTCTTGTGTATATTGGGTAGAGGAACTTCCTGAAGTTGGCCTGTATGGCCTGTAGTTCGAGGCAGTTTCTTCTCTGGACTCTTGCGTGTACTGAGTAGAGGAACTTCCTGAAGTTGGCCTGTATGGCCTGTAGTTCGAGGCAGTTTCTTCTCTGGACTCTTGCGTGTACTGAGTAGAGGAACTTCCTGAAGTTGGCCTGTATGGCCTGTAGTTCGAGGAAGTTTCCTCTGTGGATTCTTGCGTGTATTGGGTAGAGGAACCTCCTGAAGTTGGCCTGTATGGCCTGTAGCCTGAGGAAGTTTCCTCTCTAGACTCTTGCGTGTGTTGGGTAGAGGAACTTCCTGAAGTTGGCCTGTATGGCCTGTAGCCTGAGGAAGTTTCCTCTGTGGACTCTTGCGTGTATTGGGTAGAGGAACCTCCTGAAGTTGGCCTGTACGGCCTGTAGCCTGAGGAAGTTTCGTCTCTGGACTCTTGCGTGTACTGAGTAGAGGAACTTCCTGAAGTTGGCCTGTATGGCCTGTAGCCTGAGGAAGTTTCCTCTCTAGACTCTTGCGTGTGTTGGGTAGAGGAACTTCCTGAAGTTGGCCTGTACGGCCTGTAGCCTGAGGAAGTTTCCTCTCTAGACTCTTGCGTGTGTTGGGTAGAGGAACCTCCTGAAGTTGGCCTGTAGTTCGAGGCAGTTTCTTCTCTGGACTCTTGCGTGTACTGAGTAGAGGAACTTCCTGAAATTGGCCTGTAAGGCCTGTAGTTCGAGGAAGTTTCCTCTGTGGATTGTTGCGTGTATTGGGTAGAGGAACCTCCTGAAGTTGGCCTGTACGGCCTGTAGCCTGAGGAAGTTTCCTCTCTAGACTCTTGCGTGTGTTGGGTAGAGGAACCTCTTGAAGTTGGCCTGTAGTTCGAGGAAGTTTCTTCTCTGGACTCTTGCGTGTACTGAGTAGAGGAACTTCCTGAAGTTGGCCTGTATGGCCTGTAGCCTGAGGAAGTTTCCTCTGTGGACTCTTGCGTGTACTGAGTAGAGGAACCTCCTGAAGTTGGCCTGTACGGCCTGTAGCCTGAGGAAGTTTCCTCTCTAGACTCTTGCGTGTGTTGGGTAGAGGAACCTCTTGAAGTTGGCCTGTAGTTCGAGGAAGTTTCCTCTGTGGACTCTTGCGTGTACTGAGTAGAGGAACCTCCTGAAGTTGGCCTGTACGGCCTGTAGCCTGAGGAAGTTTCCTCTCTGGACTCGTGCGTGTATTGGGTAGAGGAGCCTCCTGAAGTTGGCCTGTA
>NC_061823.1:19157128-19159628 GCF_019202785.1 Penaeus chinensis | reverse complement strand
CGATCTGAGGGCGACAAGTACCAGGATCCGTTCCTGTTTCATTTAGAAAACCACCACCATTGCTGTTCTCTCTTTCGCCCTTTGTCTGTTTCGCTCAGATCTTATTTATTTTATTTTCATAATCAGTTTCACACGTTTTCTCTCTCTCTCTCTCTCTTTCTCTCTCTCTCTCTCTCTCTCTCTCTCTCTCTCTCTCTCTCTCTCTCTCTCTCTCTCTCTCTCTCTCTCTCTCTCTCTCTCTCTCTGCCTTTCCCTTTTCTATTATCTTCTTTTATCCATGTTTTCCTTTCGTCATCATTCATCCGTTTCTACCCATCATTTCGTCTGCTCCCTTCTCCCTCCCTAAACATATATACTTTTTTTTAAATTTATTTCTCTCTCCCTTTTCTAACCTCTCCTTGTTTCTCTTTCCTCCCACACATCCTCCCATGCTGGCCAATCCCTTCCTCTCCTTTCTCTCTTTTTTTTTTCCTCTCCCTCCTTCTTTCTTTGCCTGCTTTCACTCCGGCTGCAATCCATCTTTGGTCTCTCTCTCCTCGCCCGCTAGCCACTGGCAACCACCAACCTACACATCGCCACACCAATCTCCACAGCGAAACGTCGGCCAACGAAACGCATCAAACCCGCAAGAGACCGCCACCAAAACACTAAATTAAATATATCCATACTTATATGAATGTATAACTAATGAATCATAAATGGGTGGTAAAAGCGAAACTTGGGGTACCTCATCATTCTCTGCGATGTATGCTTCACGCAGCCGCCTCGATCATCAGCGTTACCACGGCCAGCACTAAGGCGTTGATACTCTCCAGCTGACCGGCTCTTCTCCCTGTCGCCAAAGGAGCAAGGTGTAATGGAGTCAAGATGTTGCATTTTCTTTCTACCCATGCAGTGAGTTGGATCTGCTCGGTGGAGGAAAGGCATACCTAATCTTGAGATAATACATATGAATTAATATGTCTCTCTTGGCAAGAGCTTTCAAAGACGAGAGAAAATGAGGAGAAAGGAATGACCTCGCCTTCTTAATCAGTGAAGCTGTTTACTTCTGAACTCCTGACTCACCGCGATCTCCTGAGGATGGCTGAGCGGATCCTGTCCGCTACGGAAATTTTACTTGCCTCTTACTTAGTCACTTACTGAATGTGTCTTTGTTTTTTCAATGTTTATTGCAAGCGCATCTTTGCCCAGAATGTCCTCGCGGCTCCCTTCAAACAGCAGCACTGCACGGAGGTCAGTGCTTTTGTTCATAACATATTAATACAAGGCACTGCGTCTTAGCACTGGATGTCCAAGTAGCAAATGACTTGTTATCGAAACGTTCGCTTGGTCATTTGCCAGTTAGGAAGACGTGGCCTTGAAGTATACTGTGGAAATATATATATATATATATATATATATATATATATATATATATATATGCATATATGTATTATATATATATAAACATATATATAAACACTGTGTATATGTGTGGATATATATATATATATATATATATATATATATATATATATATGTATATATACACACACACGCATATGTGTATATATATATATATATATATATATATAGATATATTGATGGTTATACATATATGTTGATAGTTTATATATATATATATATGTGTGTGTGTGTGTGTGTGTGTGTGTGTGTGTGTGTGTGTGTATGTGTGTGTGTGTGTGTGTGTGTGTGTGTGTGTGTGAGAGAGAGAGAGAGAGAGAGAGAGAGAGAGAGAGAGAGAGAGAGAGAGAGAGAGAGAGAGAGAGAGAGAGAGAGAGAGATAGTAAGTACACTATTGGTAATGGTATTGCATTTCATACATTTACAAGTATATTGAGACAAGGAGAAGCCTACAGACACGGGACCTCATCACCGCCAACGCCACGGAGGTGTTTTCAAAAACCCGAGCAGAAATTATGGAAACTTTGCAGAAACTTTTTGGGGATGCTGCCCCGCATAGAAGGTATGAAACAGTTCAAGGAAGCACGAAAGGAACTCAAATATGAAGAGAAAGAGGGAAGACCGTCAACTTCAATAGAGTGTCATGGAGAAAATAGACACCAAAAGAGACCTCTCGTGGGACAGAGCACTAAAAGAATATATACATATATACAAATATATATATATATATATATATATATTTGCGTGTGTATATGTATATATGTATATATATTATACATTTGTGTGTATATGTATATGTTTCTATATGCATATATATATATATATATATATATATATATATATGTGTGTGTGTGTGTGTGTGTGTATATGTATATATGTTATACATATGTATGCATGTATGTATACATATATATGTAAATATACATATATATATACATGTACACACACACACACACACACACATATATATATATATATATATATATATATATATACATATATATATGTGTGTGTGTGTATATATGTGTATATATATTTGCATATATATATATGTATATATATATATGCATATATATGTATATATATACACCTATAT
>NC_061823.1:19137128-19139628 GCF_019202785.1 Penaeus chinensis | reverse complement strand
TTCCCTGCCCTTATGTTTGCAGAATATGTAGAACATTATAAATGCTTAATATTTTTTTCTGAAATAAACAATATAGATATTAAGAGAACTCAATAGTATTAACCAGAGTACATAAACCATGACAGGAAGTCTGTATTCTGAAAATATCTCCAGGAAGAATGGCTGGGCTGGAGCTAGTCTTGTGTCTGCTGGTGGTCAGCATCTTGTGGGGAGTGACTAACCCACTGCTGAAGCGGGCAAGTGTTGGTATTGAGGATATACAAATGTCAAATCCTCTTTTGCAGGTAAGTTATTATTATTTTGTTACAGGAATGGATTGTGTAAATGAATTAGTATTATATTTGTTTGCAATGTCTTGCCTACAAAATTACTTTGTTTTTGATTTTGGTTACATCTAGATTTTTCCAGAAATGATGGCTTACTTTGTGTGTATACTTGCTTTTTTCACATGCCTTTTTTACTTATGATTTCAGATGTAGAAGTAGAAATGCCTTAAGGATTTTTATAGAAATTTCAAAATCATTGAAAGGCATGATATTAAGAAGTATATGTTACCATAGGTTATTCATGGATTGTCTTCCCCCACAGACCTTGTATGAAGTGAAGTTCCTTGCCAGTCGGTTTAGTTATGTGTTTCCATTCCTGCTGAACCAACTAGGCAGTGTGGTCTTTGTGTATCTGCTTGGTGCAGCAGACCTGTCTCTTGCAGTCCCTATAAGTAACAGTCTTACTTTCCTTGTTACTACTGTAGCAGGCCACTGTCTAGGGGAGGAGACCACAAGTAGAATGACTTGGGTTGGAGCAGGTTTAGTGTGTGCTGGTGTTACATTGTGTGTAGCAGATAAAGCTCAGTAGTAGAATGGTTGTGATTCTTGTGTACATATTGTCAAGAGTGAAATTAAAGTATAGAAATGTTTGGCAGATATGAACGTAGGTTGTAATAGACTTAGATAAAAAAAAAAAAGTAGAAAGATGGTGCTGGTGTAAATATGAGTAGGGAATGACTAGTACAAGAGAAGAAATTAGTGAACTAATTACTGTTCAAGGGACTGAAATTTGGTTAAGGAATTTTTGAAACTGTCTGATAAGTTATACAAATTTGTTAATGTATTTGAAATACAATATTTTCAGGGAAAGAGACGTTTATATTTAATTAGATATTTTTATGGGAAGGAAAAAAAGTTACTTTCAGTCCCAAGTGTATGAAAAATATTATACTCATTATTAGTTATTACTTTGTTGATGAATCATGTAATATGTTTCATCTAGTGTTTGATCAATAGTTGATGTTTGTGATATGAATTATCTGTGAACTGTTCCTGTTCGGTGTTTCAATATGTGTAATATTATTTGGTATAATATGTTACACACCATGTTTGTACCTTGTTAAGCATACATAAGTAATAAGTGTTTTGCTCTGAGCACACCATTTGATTCTCATGATGTTATTTATTATTTAAGCCTTTGTACATTGCTATATTTTGTTATAATACTTAATGAAGTTATATTGTTGATCCAACAGAATATGTAAAGTGGATAAATAGGGGTGGTTTTGTCAACATGATTGTTGTTAAATAAATGGTATCAGATGAAATTGTTTTTTTATTTAGAAAATTTAGGTACATATTTTGTCCCAATTTCCAAATTCTGTGATTATATGCAGTGCAATAGTTTATTATTAGATAGAGTAGTTTATCAGAGAAGAAATATTTTCTTTATTACTGCATAAATATTTATACTATTACATTATAGCATATTTCTATTTTATTTGATTTGAAGAGAGACTAATGAAGGAATATCGAAGATATATTGCCTAGTCACATTTCGAGTTATGTTTATATACTACTATTTATGTGGTACTAGAACAGGATTTGTTTTTCTGTGTAATGTTTTGGAAATGGTTTATTAAAGATTTGCAGTTGCTACTGAATGTAGCTGTGGAAGATAACTGAAAAGGCATTTTTCATCATGTAATTTTGTCTTTGAATATTTGCAGGCATATCTGTGAATATTTTGATGGAGAGCTTGAAGCACCACAGAGTTGCAAAACTGCTGGGAACCCTAAGTATAGTTTTTTTCACAGAATGATTGAAGGTCATATATAAATCTTCCAGTTTTGAGTCATTAAAGAAAAAAATATAAGAAAATACTACCATGAAGCCTCACAAATAATGCCTGGAGACTGAGTTTTCATTTGAATTTGGAAGCTTGGTTATTATGATACGTGAATTGTAGGTAAAATGGAAGTATTGTATCATAGGAACTTAACAGCCAAACAGGAAATAAACTTAGTATACCATATCAAGAACATGATCTATACAAATTTTCCAGAATTGTATATTTTAAAATATTTTGCTGTACATCAAGTTACAGTGATATATTTTGTTAAGCAATGAACCGTATTCATGTTGACAAATGTAGAAAAGGTATGAATGAGAATGAATATCTTCACAATACAAGAGACGAATTTGACCGGTTTCGATTATATCTTGTATTTCTA
>NC_061823.1:19129628-19132128 GCF_019202785.1 Penaeus chinensis | reverse complement strand
ACCCAATGCCCCGGGGGAAAATGAATAAAAAACGGGGAAAATACTGTATTTTTTTTAGTTTTTGTGAAATGTCTCTGCACATAGATGGCTCTGCTAGTGCTTAGCCACAAAGGAGTCAGTTAGTAGACCTTACCTGATTTGAATTGGTGGGAAAAACGTATTTTTTACTAGTGCTATGAATATCGATGGTGTTATTTTTATTATAAACATTATAATTACTATAATGTTATAAACATTAGTAACAGCAAGATAAGATAACGTAAAATATTTTCGTAAATTCAAAGAAAAGGGTAAACAGGCGAGACAGGCATTACTCGTAACTGGCTCATTGGTGGCTTAGTACAAGTGTAGCCATCTTTGTGTAAAAACAAACAAGTAAACTCACAGTGGGCATGGGATACACGTACACATCATGCCCATTAGCATTGGGTTAAATAAATAATAATAACTCCATTTCCAACTATTATTATAACTGTAATGCTAGGTCTTGCAGACACATTTAAACAAATAAGTCTCTCCTACTTCATTGCAGTTCTTGCATTGCTCTTTCTCCTTAAATTGCAGTAATCAATGAAGTTGTATATGAAATACATTAAAACACTTATTACAAAGCATTCAGTCCATCACAGATACAATCATTCACAATGAGAACTATAAGATAACAACTCAAGACCATTACTAGATATTAATGAATATCAACAGAAGGGGCATAAGGTTAAGGATAAAATACAATATCCGTTTAAATGATTCGCTAATTCAAGTTTAATATTTTCAACTATATAGCAGAATGCCACTGAATGTTTAAAAATAACATTCAAGCTGTCTTCTATAATAATTTACAAAAATTACCGATGTAGATAATTACAATTATTATTTAACCTGTTGGATTTGCATGCCTCACAGCACACACACACCAAAATATGGTCATTAAGCTTCCTTGAGTGGTGACTCCCTGGTGTGTGGCTTGATATCAAGACTAGTAGTCCCTTTTCGCAATGCTATTAGGCCTTTTTTCTGCAGATATGTTTTTGCTGTTTAGCTGTTATTTGTTATACTGTATAAAGATGATAATAGCTTTTTTCATTGAGCATACTCCATATTATTTCTCCTGGTAGTTTCTACTGTTTGATATAACAGTAACAATAAGTTAAATTGCATTATTTTTTTTATTTTCTTATTATCAAATTTTCAATAATGGTAATACAGCCTCATCACCTGACACTCACCAATAATTTCCCCTTGATAAAATGTTTCCATCACCCAGCCCTTGGCCTAAACTTTTCATGGCATGATGTCCACATTACCTAGATCCAACGGGTCTATGAAATGGGATAATAATATCAAATGATTTGCATGATGCCATTATTAACATTATAATGAAAAAATTAAGGCTCGGCCTCTAATTAGAAGGGACTTCCTGATTTTCCTTTTTTGTAAATTTCAAATATTTATAGTTATTATGAGTATGAAAGTATATGTATGCTCTATATTTACCACAGTGAATTATTTAAAACTTAAGTTTTCAGATATCTTGAAAATTAGTAATTAAATTGTGAATTACAGAAGATGGACCAAACCTTCACCTAACTTCAGCTACAAAAAAAAGTTCTCTAGCAAACACTGTAAACATCTAGCCGATTCATAAAGCAATAATACTCTCTCTTTATACACAAACTTTTCTCCTTCCTTTGTTTTAATTCAACAGACCTGGAATAGATTATTATAAAGAAAAGGAACCTAGTATAACAGAGAAAGAGAAACTACTATTTACCTGTACAGTAATGAAAAAATCTAGCAACCATCCTTCAATAAATAAATCTAAATACAAGATCAACATTGGAGTAACTTCATAACTACAACATTAAAGGAATAACTGGTATTGGTGTAACATACTTCCTCATAAACACTGAACTTTTCAATAATTTCTTTATTTCTAATCCCCGATAAATGTACATCAAATAAACACATGGCCTGTGTTTGTTAGCTGTTCTTCTCATGCTCTCCATGCATCTTAAGAACTATCTATAACATGTAAATTAACTCAAGCTTTTAAAAATTCCAATGAAAAGTTTCCGCAAACAAAATTCACAGCCTTTACTCCACTTTTTTATTTTTTATTTGAAGCTTTAACTGTGCTACTATAATACTATTATACATTAATTACAATGCATTATAGCGCAGTGTCAGATGCCCCTTAAGGCCAGTACTTTATGTTGAAACATATGAAAATAATTTTAGAGACACAAACTAGTTAGAGAGAGAGAGAGAGAGAGAGAGAGAGAGAGAGAGAGAGAGAGAGAGAGAGAGAGAGAGAGAGAGAGAGAGAGAGAGAGAGTGAGAGAGAGTGAGAGAGAGTGAGAGAGAGTGAGAGAGAGTGAGAGAGAGTGAGAGAGAGAGAGAGAGAGAGAGAGAGAGAGAGGGAGAGAGGGAGAGAGGGAGAGAGGGAGAGAGGAGAGAGGGAGAGGGAGAGGGGGGAGGGAGGGAGGGAGGGAGGAGGGAG
>NC_061823.1:19117128-19119628 GCF_019202785.1 Penaeus chinensis | reverse complement strand
CTATACACACTGCGATTAAATACTGCAGAATATATTGCACATGGAGACTCACATTCACATGGAAGGTGATGTCGACGGGCAGGTGACAATAGTTGACCTGCGCGGTGGCAATGATGTGCTCCTCCAGGATGTCGAGTAAGCACGAGAACTTATAGTCGTTCACGCGGCACGCACAGGCACCTGCAGAAGGGAAGAAATTAAAAAAGGCACCAACAGACGCGAGGAAAGATGACGAGAAGGGAATCACTCATACTCTTCGAAAAAAAACTAGTGGTTGTGACGAAAGGAAAGACCAAATATGTTCCCAAAAGGAGATTGGAGAACAAGAGTTAAAATAATTAATACTGGATTGTAATGGCGGAAATAAAAGTAGAAATAAGCTCGGATTCCGGAGGGGCTGCGGAAGAGGCCAAGTGGAATGGATGGGATGAGGAAGATGATAAAAATAAATGCTCTTAAAGATCAGAAAGCGGCAGGAATGAAATACAATAAATGTATTGGTTCTGAAGGCGAGGGAAGAAGAGATCTTTACCGACAGAAGCAGAAAAGAGAGGGAGAGGGGGGAGGGGGGAAGGGGGGAAGGGGGGAAGGGAGGGAGGGAGGGAGGGAGGGAGGGAGGGAGGGAGGGAGGAAGGAAGGGAAGAAGGGAGGGAGGAGAGGAGGGAGGGAGGAAGGAAGGGAGGGGGGAAGGGAGGGGGGAAGGGAGGAAGGAAGGAAGGAAGGGAGGGAAGGAGGGAAGGAGGAAGGGAGGGAAGGAGGAAGGGAGGACGGGAGTAAGGAAGGAAAGGAGAGAGGAAGGGAGGGAGGAAGGAAGGGAGGAAGAAAGGAAGGAAGGGAGGGAGGGAGGAAGGTAGGGAGGAAGGGAGGGAGGGAGGGAGGGAGGAAGGAAGGAAGGGAGGAAGGGAGGGAGGAAGAAAAGGAGAAAGGGAGGGAGGGAGGGAGGGAGGGAGGGAGGAAGGGAGGAAGGGAGGGAGGGAGGGAGGAAGAAAAGGAGAAAGGGAGGGAGGGAGGGAGGGAGGGAGGAAGGGAGGGAGGGAGGAAGGGAGGGAGGGAGGAAGGCAGGAAGGGAAGGAGGAAGAAAAGAAGGAAGGGAGGGACGAAGAAAAAAAAGAGAGGGAAGGAGGGAGGAAGAAAAGAAGAGAGGGAGGGAGGAAGAAAAGAAGGGAGGAAGGGAAGAAAGAAGAAAAGAAGGAAGGAAGGGAAGAAAGAAGAAAAAAGGAAGGAAGGGAGGAAGGAAGGAAGGGAGAAAGGGAAGAAGGAAGGAAGGAAGAAAGGGAGAAAGGAAGGGAGAAAGAGAGAGAGAGAGAGAGAGAGAGAGAGAGAGAGAGAGAGAGAGAGAGAGAGAGAGAGAGAGAGAAAGAGAGAGAGAGAGTGGAGATGAGAGAGAGAGACAAAGAGAGAGAGAGAAGAGATAGAGAGAGACAGAGAAAGATAAAGAGGAAGGGGAGGGAGAGGGAGAGGGGAGAGGGAGAGTGAGAGAGTGAGAGGGAGAGAGAGAGAGAGAGAGAGAGAGAGAGAGAGAGAGAGAGAGAGAGAGAGGAGAGAGAGGAGGGAGAGAGAGGAGGGAGAGAGAGGAGGGAGAGAGAGGGGGGAGAGAGAGGAAGGGGAGAGAGAGAGAGCGGGGGGGGGGGGGGGGAGGGGGAGGGAGAAATAGATGAGTGTCAAAGTGGGAGGATGGGGGGTCAGAAATAGCTGGCGGGACACAGCGGAGGGGGAGAGAGGAGAGAGGAGAGAGAGAGGAGAAAGAGAGAGAGAGAGAGAGAGAGAGAGAGAGAGAGAGAGAGAGAGAGAGAGAGAGAGGAGAGAGAGAGAGAGAGAGAGAGAGAGAGAGAGAGAGAGAGAGAGAGAGAGAGAGAGAGAGAGAGAGAGAGGAGAGAGAGAGAGAGAGAGAGAGAGAGAGAGAGAGAGAGAGAGAGAGAGAGAGGAAAGAGAGAGAGGGGAAAGAGAGAGAGGAAAGAGAGAGAGGAGAGAGAGAGGAGAGAGAGAGGAGAGGTGAAAGAGAGAGAGAGAGAGAGAGAGAGAGAGAGAGAGGAGAGAGAGAGAGAGAGAGAGGAGAGAGAGAGAGAAGAGAGAGAGAGGAGAGAGAGGAGAGAGAGAGCGAGAGAGAGAGAGAGAGAGAGAGAGGGGGGGGAGGGGGAGGGAGAAAGAGATGAGTGTCAAAGTGTGAGGATGGGGGTCAGAAATAGCTGGCGGGACACAGCGGCCAAGCGGTCAGGTGTGGCCGATTATGACGTCACTTCCGCTCTTCAAAGCAACAGCTGGCAGCACGCAATATTTTGCGCTGAACATTCCAGGGCCACCATGACACCAGTGTAATGTTCCGGACATTCATGAGGCTGACCGCAAGCACCCGTCTCGCCGCCACACCACAACATGGGTCCCGCTGCCACATGAAGAGGAGACACGAGGGGACAGCGAGACTTACATGGCAACACGAGACCATCCAGGCGGCATACCATGTGCCATGATGAAGGCACTCTTTCCCTAAAGAAAGGTCTCA
>NC_061823.1:19094163-19099163 GCF_019202785.1 Penaeus chinensis | reverse complement strand
ATTCCCTCGACAGTAGTGGTAACCGATCGTCCTGTCTCAGACGCCCGCCTGAGGTCTAACCTCGGGCAGTCACTCCGGGTGGGCGCCACCTCTGCCACCCCATATAGAGGAGGTTGGCTGGCTGCATGTCCCATAATCCGCTTGCAGGGCTCCCTGGGGCTTTTCCCCACAAGCATAATGCCAGGTTGGCGGCTGCTGGGACCCAGATGGGATGACGGGTAACCTCCCCCTTCCCACCCAAGTCCCAACGGTCGCCAACCCAGAGGAACCCACAGCCTGCCGTTCTTGCTGGGTGGGAGGGACTTTAGCCCTCGCCCCAGCATCAACACCTATACGATTCGTTGCCAGTTGTTATCTGGGGGGGGGGGGGGGGGCGACTGGCAAGGCCTGCCTCCCCACAGCCGCCCATTAACCCCAGGGGGTACGGGGGCAGGAGTTAGTATAAAAACAGGGCTTATCCACACGCCGGTGGGCCATGACTCCATACCTTTAGGGCCTCCTGCTGCTCCAAGAGCCTCCACAGTTCAGCCTAGGGCCGCAAAGTACCTAGTTTCCATTGGTGGCCACGAGGAGGCACTGCAGAATTCTTGATGAGGCTATGAGCTGGCAGGGGAGTCTTATGCATAGCTGCTCCCTTTTCGCACCAGGCTAGCCAGCGGTGGCAGCTGTAAGCGAGAAAGCATGCATAGCACTTGACACTAACTAGGATACCACGCCATCGCTTCACATCACCCCGAGCATGAAGCACCACCCACAATATTATATATATATATATATATATATATGTAATATATATATAATATATATATATATATATATATATATATATATATATATATTAGATATGTATTATCATCATCATCATCATTATTTTTTTTTTACTATTATTATTATTATTATATATGTGTGCGTGTGTGTGTGTGTGTGTGTGTGTGTGTGTGTGTGTGTGTGTGTGTGTGTGTGTGTGTGTGTGTGTGTGTGTGTGTGTGTGTGTGTGTGTAATATATATACATGCATAATATATATATATATATATATATATATATATATATATATGTGTGTGTGTGTGTGTGTGTGTGTGTGTGTGTGTGTAATATATATACATACATAATATATATATGTGTGTGTGTGTGTGTGTGTGTGTGTGTGTGTGTGTGTGTGTGTGTGTGTGTGTGTGTGTGTGTGTGTGTGTGATACATAAATATATATATCTGATATATATTCATATATACATGTATATATCTAATATATACATACATACACACACACACACACACACACATATATATATATATATATATATATATATAAATATATATATATATATAATACATATTTATATATGTGTGTGTGTGTGTGTGTGTGCATATGTATATATATGTACATATATGCAATATATATATATATATATATATATATATATATATATATATATATATATACATACACATATGCATATGTATACATATATGTAAATATATGTAAATATATATATATATATATATATATATATATACATATACATATACATATGTATGTGTACATATATGTAAATATATATATATATATATATATATATATATATATATTTATATGTATGTATGTATGTGTGTGTGTATGGGTAGGTGCTTCATGCTCAGGGAGCAGTTCAGTATAAGCCTCCCCTGACAGTTCACAGTCTTTCCGTCATCGAGAATTCTGCAGTGCCTCCTCGTGACCACACATGGAAATTGGGTACCTTGCGGTCCCAAGCTAAACTGTGGGGGATCTTGGAGCAGCAGCCCCAGAGTTACAGTGTCATGTCTTACCGGTATGCCCCTCAGCGAGCAGCTTGAGGAAGGTGAGCCTTGTGAGTTCTCCTTCCCCCCCCCCCCCCCCCCCCTAGGAAATTCATCGGCAGTGTCTCCAATAAATGGATATGTCCAAGGGAGCCCCACAGGTAGATGCTGGGCCCCAGAGCCTGCCGCCCCCCTTTAGTTGGGGCAGTGTCGGCAGGGATGGCAGAGGTGATGTCCACCTGGAGCTACTGCCCGAGGCTTAACCTCAAGTGAGCTATCCGGGTTGGCGCTTGGAATGAGCGGTTACCCCTGCTGGAGAGGTTGGGATTTGTGAGAACAATGCGATCAGTATGTGTGGGTACACCTACCTCTCCAGGGAGTAGCCATAGCCTTCTCCAGCCTACTTCAACCCTCGGTAGTAGAGGTAACATCGGTTGATGAGTGTACTATGGCGTTGTGACCTTGACATAGATATTGCTCCACAATGACTTTGGATAGTAGCTCTGCCCACTATCCAGTCGATGCAGGTGTTAAAAAGTGTTGGTGCAAGGACACAGTCTTGCCTCACCCCTGAATTAACAGGGAAGAAGTTTGACAGGTCCCAACCACACTTTACAGCCCTTTCAGTACCGGTATATAGGCTTGCAATTAGGCCAATAATACGTGTCAGAATTACCCTAAGTCTCAGAATCTCTCACAGCAATTCTTGATACACTGAATCAAACACCCACAATGGCGTTCCACAATTACTCAAAGCATTAGGGTATGGTCTATTGTGGACTTGCCAGGAGTGAATCCAGAATCCAGTGGTCGCAAATCCATTTCAGTAGAATGTGGGCAAAACTTTGCTTGGTATGCTGAGCAGTGTAATGCCCTCTAGAGAGGGATGACCATGCTTCTCAACAGGTCATGGGGAATGGAACCAGACTGCCAGATGGCAATCAAGACATGATCTGAGATATGTCCATCCACTGAGCAGACTGCAGTCATCTCCGAGGAGGGCTTAGAGTTCAGTTTTCTCAGGGCTTGGATAGGCAGGGTAAAGCTTGTTTACCAAAAACTCGGCACTCCGGTAAACCCTGCAATTCTGAAGGATTCTCCAGCGACTACTGACAAGAATGTTGTCGATTTCCTTGGCCACAGTACCCGTATCGATATATCATGTCCAGCGATGCAGGTTGGAGCGCAGATACCGGGAGCCAGAAATCCTCAATCTCTGGGACCTAACAGAGTTCTGGAGGAGGCGGCTGTTTTCGCTGCTAGAATCAACTCTCGAGCCGTGGGGTCCGACAGACATCTCATAGCCAGCTCGATCGAACTATACAAATGTCTCACTGGGAATAATTGTCTGCCACAGATGTGAGTTTGGCATAGAATACTTCTTTCACATCGAGTTTGCAAACATTGGTAGGAGTGTACACTGCAATAAGAGACCGAAGCCAAAAGCATGCCATAATACACTCATTAACTGGTGTTACCTCAACTACCGAGGGTTGAAGTCGGCTGGAGATGGCTATAGATACTCCCTAGAGGCGATGACCATCACCACGGCTGGACTAGTAGTAGGTGTACCCATCCATACTGATCGTGCCGCTGCCAGGCCTTCTCACCTCCAAGAGGGCAGCCACCTCAACTCCCAACCACTCCAGTTCCCTCTACAGCACTTAGAGAGAGAAAGAGCAAGAGACACAGATGTATGTGTGTAATATATAATCTAATATCAGATCCTGATGGGGTGCGGGTGCGTTGGGCTGAACATTTTGAGCAGTTGTATTAGGTTGATCCACCAACAGCTAACTTTTGTTGAGATTCCCCTGCCAGACCCACCCATCAGCGAGGATCCACCTTCCCTGACTGAAGTCAGGGGGGAAACCTCCAAGCTGAAGAGTGGTAAAGCAGCAGGTGTATGCGGCATCTCAGCTGAACTGTTAAAGGCTGGTGAGGAATCTATAGCAATGGGCTTGCATGCAGTCCTGTCTGCCATCTGGGAAACTGGTATCATTCCCCCTGACCTGCTGAGGGGTGTGGTGATCCCTCTCTGGAAGGGGAAAGGGGATCGGTGGGACTGCAGCAATCACCGAGGCATTACACTACTCAGTATACCAGGCAAGGTACTCGTGCACATTCTACTAAGATGTATCAGAGACCACCTGCTGAGGCACCAGAGGATGGAGCAATCTGGAATCACTCGACCTCAAGAAGGCGTTTGATACCGTGCACCGTGAATCACACTGGGAGACTAAGAGGAATTCCAACAAGGATTATTGGATTAATAGCAAACCTGTATACAGGCACTGAAGGTGTGGTGGGGGCCTGTCGAGCTTCTTCCCTGTTAGTTCAGATGTGAGGCAAGGTTGGGTTCTTGCACTAACACTTTTCAACATTTGCATGGATTGGATACTGGGTAGAGCTACTGTCCAAGGTTACTGTGGAGCAACTCTGGGCAATATCAAGGTTACAGACCTTGACTTTGCAGATGATGTTGCTATTCTATCTGAATCTCTAGAAACCCTAGTGGCGGCTCTTGATGCATTTAGCATGAAGTGAAGCCCTGGGGCTAGCGGTCTTCTGGACCAAGACCAAGATCTGGGATTTTGGGGACCTACTAGGAGACACTGTGCAGTCGGTACATGCTTGCGGTGAACATCCAAGGTCACAAAGAGCTTTATATACCTAGGTATTGCAGTTCATGACTCCGGACTGTCTGACTAGGAAGTCAGTAGACGGATTGGCCGCAGCAGGGTCATGAAATGTCTAGACAAGAGTATTTGGAGATGCCGGTAGTGAAACCTGGGCGCTATCTCGTGCTTTGGAATTGCGTCTTGACAGATTCTTGCGCCGGATCATGGGGTACAATTGGCGGGACCACGTGTCCAACTAACGATTGCACCGTGAGACCGGTACAGGACCTGTTACTTGCACAATCCACGATCGCCAACTCAGGCTGTACGGCCACTTGGCTCGATTCCTACAGGATGACTCTGCCCACCATGTTGTCTCTGAGACAACCCTGAGTGGAGGAGGCCTGTGGGACGACCTAGTAAGTCATGGCTTGGGAAGATCAATCAAAATTGTCGTGAAGAGCTAGAGGTGGGCCAGACCCCTGCCTGGCGGCTCGCCATGAGGGACCCTCGTAAGAAAGGTAGATACGGCTATGTGCCCCCGGCGGCGTTAGCTCCCGAATGATGATTGATATATATATATATATATATATATATATAT
>NC_061823.1:19084163-19086663 GCF_019202785.1 Penaeus chinensis | reverse complement strand
AAGATAATTAGTAATCCTACCATTTGCTTTCATTTACTATATAAACACTTATATTTTCACTTTTTATTGGTGTGTATTTTATAAGCAAAGCCCATCAATGCTTTAACACAACCTGCCTTTCAATAAATACCTTGTTTAAATATTGTTTCTGCAACCAGAATAAAAATCTCACAAAGAGAAATGCTGTTTGGAAAAGACAAGTCATTTGACCAATTGTATTAAGGTATCAATACAGCCATAAGAAAAATACATACAGAAATGATGCAAAAATTTTGTACTTAATATTATGAACATGTTGAAAAATAATTCATCACATCATCAACTATAGCTCTATCAAAAAATAATGTGATTTTAAGATAATAAGGCATGAATTAAGTAACTTTCCCATCACACTATACACATTTTGTAAATATGGATTGTGTTCATCTTTTCCAAATTGCTTGAAATATAACATTTTCACCATCAATAAAATTTAATGAAGAATTAAATAAAAAAAATAATTGTAACAAAACAAGAAAAGGAATTAAAAATATATTCCAATCTTCCCTTCAGTGCAATCACAGGAACAGATGAACATTATTGATATCTTTGATAAGAATGTTTTTAAATCTTCTAAATAACTGTTAAATACATTTGAAAAATTAAAATATACAAAACCAATAAAAAAATATTGCACAAGATATTATGCCACCTCAACTCTAAGTAAAATGAAGATGAATACTCATACTTCTTGAAACAAATGAAACTCAGAATTGAATTTTTATTAACAGTAACAAATGAAAAACCTGGAAAATATTTTTATAAAATTACTAAAAAAACATAACTTGTGTATAAGTGTCTTGTAAGAGTAGTGGCTTTTCAATTTCACCCTGAAATTACCCTATGCCTGAAAATTTGCAATTCACTTAACCAGCCTATTCAAAGCTAAGCAGAAGTCAAGCATTCAAATCATTCATGAGCGAGCAAAAGTAATACAATATATAAGAGGCAAGTTATTAGGATGGAAATATATTATCAGAAAAATACAATGAAAGAATTTCAGAACAATTAATATTTATCAAAATCAATAATGATAATAATAATAACAATAATAGTAATAATAAAAAGAATAGTTTTTCAGAAAATATTTATTCATAAATGATTGTAAATGTGGGAAAATCAATTTTCTTCTTATCATCATTATTTCATTTATTTTTTCAAGAAAATTTACTTGACCCATAACCTAATATTCTCTTAATTAAAACTTTACTTAAAATTTACTTCCAAGCCTTTCATTTGATAAATAAACTAATATATAAGCAACTCTACATAAATTATTACCCCATTGCTGCTGGCTATATATGTACCATTGACTGCAGTATTTTTGTAAATTTTGTGTGTACAGAAGTGGCCCCACATGTGCTTAGTCATAACGGAGCCAGTTCAGTGTACATGGCCTCACCTGATTTCCCATTTCCTTGAGTTTTGGGAATTTTGTTCTAATGCCAGTAATAAGTTATCCTTATTATTGACATCATGATTATCATACTGTTATTAACAATATCAATCAATAAAAAAATAATAAAGGATCTTTACAAAGTTACAGAAAAAAGGTAGACAGGTGATAGACAATCAAGCACTTGTGAAACCATCTAGATATAAAGATAATCAATAAAAAAAAATACAGTGGGAATGGCATATAGTCTTGCCATCCTGGCATCAGAGGGTTAGAGGTTTCTGAAAGATTCAAACTTTTCCATAATCACTTCCCATTACATTGACTAATTCCTAAAAATGATCTTCCTTACAAAGGTGTTTATATCTGAACTGGTGAGGTGTTCCACATGTCCAGGCACACTCAAATAAATTAATATGCATTTTCCTAGCAAGGAAATAACCAATACTATTTAAACAATCATAAATCAAAGCCAATACAGAAAAGCAAAAGAATGTGAGAATCTCTAGTTTGGCTTTTTACTCGTTGTCATAATAACAGTACACAGGCAATATCCATGGAGTAACCTCAATAAAGTAATTGCCAATTATAAACTGAAATGACTGGGAGAGCATTTCTGTTTCCAGAACAATGAAATTAAAAATATATCAATAAACATGAAAAACACAAACTCATAAGTTTATATAAGTTGTGTACTTAGAAGATGGATTTATAAACTGAGCAATTAAGTAACATTACTTTTTCCAGTATCAGTGTCATGAGCTCTGACACTCACAGAGAGCAATCAAATATGAATAAACAGCTACCACAAGAATATGTTTGAAACAAAAGAAAAAATGAAAAGTTACATACAAATCTTCTTTTTTTCAGTCTAAAAAACTATGATTTTGTGGTCTTGAAGAAACTACTTTGAAAAAGGAACACATACTGAAAATAATGCCAACTACAAAGAGAAGACCACATACTTAAAAAAAGTGAACCCAAACTAATGCTAAGAAATTGAGCAGATGAGTAAAGCAATGCAACTCTACAAAAAAATAACAATGGAGATTCACCTTGGTCCCA
>NC_061823.1:19066663-19079163 GCF_019202785.1 Penaeus chinensis | reverse complement strand
TATTAGTGCTGCACTAGTATGAAGGGACAATGTCCATATATTAAGAGATATGTGCAAACAGCTCTCTCATCCCACTATGATCTTTAACTGTTGATTACAAAACTGTATAACTTTCATAAAACAGTAAATGTATACAATCACCGTCAAGTAACGATAAACCACTGACATGAAGAACATGATGATATCTAAGATGCCCACACCAATGGCTCTAATAATCAATAATATAACACAGTGAGTTAAGCTAAGACCACAGTGATGGTGACTATGACCACAGCTGATGCATGAAGCTATGACAAACGTGTCAGCTGCAATGCCCATGGTGAAGTTTGGTAAGACTGAAAAGAATAGCTGATAACATACTGAGAGTGCAAATGAACAATAAGAAAATGTGTTATGTAATTCTTTAAAGTTTCTCCTTGAGAGCAGTAGATAAAGTCTTGACTTGTTCATTAGCATGAGCAGTTAGAGCATCTATGGCAGTTTTCAATTCATCCTTTTTGAGGCACTCGATCCCAGAGTCTGGAAAAGTATAAGAGTAATAGTAATGTTGAGAAACACAAAATAGGGTATTAATTCAAATACATCTTAATATCATCATAGTCCATATATGGACCATGATGGCAAAAAAATATCCTTTTATTTCATAGTCCTATCTACCTCACCTAATGACCCTTTTCCTGTATTTTTGGAAGGATTTCTTATTGCAATTAGTAATGTTAACCCCTTGGATCCGGTTGCTTCATGGCAATCACATGGCCCACAATCTGGGCTTTAGACTTAAGTGACCGGCTGCTCTGCTGGGTGTGCTTGTAGCTGGGCACACACAAACACTCATGTGTACTGAGAAAACTGTATGGCTCCTCTTTGCAATGTAATTTTCTGATTTTATGCATAAGTGTATTTAGTTTTTTTATCCATTTCCACTGTCTACATTTATCATTTGATTTACATTATCCAAATGGTAATAGATTATTTTCATTGCAATAACTCCATATCATCTCTACAACTCAGTTCAAAAAAACAAAAATAATTAATATTTTGTTATATGTGTCTTTTTTTTTTACTTTTAGTAATACACAATTTTCTGTAATACAACCTGTGCTGCCAGTCATGGCAGCCAGGAATACAATGCTGAGCATGCAAATGGACGGACCTTACATTCCACCCTCTTATTATGGGAATAATCCAAAAGTCCCCTTCTAAATACCAAATGAGTCTAATCACCCTCCAAGAGGTTTGTGCACTCATGGTGAGTCTTTCCCATCACCCCGGCCTTCAGCTGAACCACTCACAATGGCAAGTACGCATGACAGCATGTTCACGTCACCAGCCCCTCATGCCAATTTTTTTTATAACGTGGTGGTCGCGTCATTCGGATCAAAAGGGTTAAAAACATTACAATAATCTTAATGTCCATAACAATAAAAATGTCAGTTTCAATTGCATTAGAAAAATACAAAAAAATCATGAAAAGGGGAAATCAGGTGACATCACGTAGGACTACTACTTGACTCTTTGGTGGCTGAGCCTATTCTTCCTTCCATCTATGTAATTGACAAACTTTAAACTTAAATTGTATACAAACCTTTTCCAGCAATGGCTGTTAGCATTGACAACACATTTGCCACAATCTCAGGAGGAAGGTTGGGATTGTTCAAAACGTATGTTGCAACCTGTGGCAGTTTCGTCTTCTCAACAACCTCCGGATCAACAACTGAGGAAAAGACGAGTACCAGGGCCAGGGCCGCCTCGTTGACCATGACTGCATGTTCGGAACCAAGCATGAGTACCAGGGGTGGAACACACCCTGCATTTATCAAAGCATTAATTACGTCTGTATTTTCACCACAATTTTTGATGGTCCAAGCAAGGAGACGGCTGGATTCTCCTTGGACACCTGGATGGTCCATGGTGCCACACCATACCACTAGTCTCTCAACAACCTCATTGTTGCTGCCAACCTGTGAAATACAAATGAGGTTTAAATTAGACCAAATACATATCATACACATTAATATGGATGAATCATAAATCGGTTTGGCAGTTTTTTCTTTTTTCTTTTGTAGGTTAGGAACATCTGGCCTGTCATAACATTTCATATAGTGTTACATGAATGAAAAGTTTCCCACCTAAAATAAAATAAAACCTTGTAAAAAGACTCCTCAAGAGTAATAAGAAAAGACTTTGCAAGTAATTTGTCTTTAAAGAGAGATAGGATATCATTTTTTGATTTGGAGCATATAGGATATATATAGGACATATAGGAAACTACCATTGTGACCATTCAAGCAAGTTATCACTCATAAGCTTTTACTTTTTTTCCGAATACAGCACACTGATTTTCCTTTTCTTTCTCTTTGCTTGAATAATTTCATAAACATCATTTGCTTGTTCATGAAACCTTAATGTTTTTCTTAACCCAATGTCTGTGAGTTTATGTACTGTCCCCTTTAGATTTTTTGAGTTTTGAGTCTATCAGTTGGCCCTAGCGCCCACACCTGATTTCTAAATTCCTTGAATTTATGGGAAAATTTGTTTTTCTTTCTAATACTATTAATATTGACATTGTTAGCATTCTCATTGATATTATGATTCTTAACCCCTTGGTGATGGGTGAAGAAAACTAAAAAAAAAAAACTCTACGCTCTGGCGATCAATGGCAACGTGCCGACTTTGAGCGCGAGAGTGTGGTACATCATGCTGAATCACTGCCTTGTAGCGCTTTGGCGTGCTGCCGCGGCGATTTCAAGCCCCTATCCTCTTGTGAATAAAATGTAATGAATCAAAATGTGGCGCCACATGTTAGTTTTTGGTTTATCTGAGGTTGGTAGGTTTTACCAATGAGACATATATATTTCCCCTCTCAAATCTAGTATATTTGGAAAGTTTTCTTCAGCCACACCCACTCCCTGCACTCCTATTCACCCTGTAGGCAGCTTCTGCACCAACCTATGTTCTCCAGCCCCTATCCTCTTGTGAATGAAATGTAATGAATGTGAAATAGTAATTCTGATATATAATATACCATGAGTTCCCACATGGTATATTATCTTTTAACTATCTATATTTCATGATACATATAAATACATTTAAGTGTTTGATATATGACAATGAAATATATATTTTCTGGTGTATAAACTGAGCACTTGAAATGCTATCTACTAAAATTTCTTTAGATAAAACTTAAATTTGTGAAAACATAAAGCCTTTCTGTAAATTTGTGTGGCTTTGAGAGAATGAAGGATGGAGGGGAACTTAAATTTGTGAAAACATAAAGCCTTTCGGTAAATTCGTGTGGCTTTGAGAGCATGAAGGATGGAGGGGAAGCAATGTTGCTCACTCTGCTCACCATTCCACCCTTCATGCTCTCATGGTCAGCTGCCAACAGCCACATGAATGTACAGTTGGGGGCAAGTGAAAGCTCAGCACCATATTAAGTATGGATCCTCACAGGTGTCCTTTGCACCTGGTAACATTATTGTATGAGTTTTCCATAACTGTTAAATGTGAATAATTACATAAAATAATTGATTAACAATTGGCCACTGTAACAATAAACAAACAAATCTGACCCTACATAATGCAAGACAAACACAGTTACTAAATGAAAGAGGAAAATATTACATTTTTGAATAACCAGCAAGTCTGGCAATTTTTAGACACAAGCATAAATTACGTCCACAGTATAATACATGTCCACAGTATAAATTACGATATAGTTTTCACCAAAAACTAATTAAATACTCATTGAAATGACTTCCATGTTGACAATATAATCTTAACCATATCATTTTTTTATACACCAACATACATTTTCAAACTTTTTAAACTTATTCCAATAAGAATACAAACCAAAATAGTTATCTTATCAAAATCACATTTATGAAAATAATTACAATTATCATATTGTTTATTGATGACTACATTATAACTGTTAATGCTATTCTAATATTTCAAAATCTAGGATGATATCTGTTGTCACAGCATTAACTATTGCACCCTCATTAACCTGTTACTGCCGGGTAACATATATAGCCATCATAACAAATGGCTTGATCTGCGACTATATGCGTGGTGATGCGTTAGAGCATGTCGAGCAGGAGGTACTGTTACTGGAGTGGACTCCCACTCCCAGGGGCAGGACAATTGTCAAAAATCACCGGAGTCTAAAGACACCAAGATTTCTTATACCATCATTGATGGATTAATCTCACACCTAAATCTCACTGAACTGAACTGATTTACAGTTGTAATGACAGTACTACTACTAATGTTAATGCCAGTTATAACCATAAAACCTGATTTACAATATTTGTTAAAAGAAGAAAAACAGTGAGAGACTGATAGTAGACAGATTTTATTGTATTGCAAGAAAAAAATGACAAAGTAGATGGTTAACTTTTGCTTTTTCGTGCTCTGTGAGGATGACCAGATTTCATCTGACACAGTTTATGAGTTAAAGGGATCATTCACATGTAATCTTATCAGAATCTACTGATTTCTTTTTCTGTAGCAATTCCTCCTAATTCTGACAAGCTTTCATTATACTATAATTTGGGTTAAAGCCACCTAAAAATCAGAACACCCTACCTATTCCTGTGCATATGAATAATGTGCTGTGTTATCTTTCTTCTTGTCCATATTATTTATTCAAAATTTGATTCATAAAGAATAAGGATACTTAATAATCCCACAATCAAATTCATAATTACCAAATTGACCTGTATACATTTTTGTACAATTATCTTACCTTCACAGCAGCTTCAGTCTGGCCATCAATAATCATACGTAGTGTTGCTAGCAGCTTAAATACCACAGGAAAAGTCTGTATTGCTGTAGCCATAGGGAGCAGGACTTCAAGAGCACCCTATTAGATAAAGAAGACACAGAAATGTAGTAATCAATTACAGTGACAGTTTATTCCATCTATTTGGTTCAGGGACACTGTATGAACCGACAGAATACAGGTGTTAAAAATGATTGTCAGAACTTGAGCTAGGAAAGAATTAACCCATTTGCTTTTTTTTGTGAAATTTGTTTCATACTGATGGCTCCACATCTGTTCAGTCACCAAAAAGTCAATACACTGCTTTTGGTAAGTGTAAATAAAAAATGTTTTCAAATTGTATGTCATGCCATAACTGTTAATAATACAGCTTTAATTTGCAGAAACACACCTGCAATACATTTTCCAAAAAAATAGCTACAACAATATAAATCAATGCTTTTGTGAAGATAAAAAATGCTGTCTCTGCTATATAAAAATGTTCCCTTTTAAAAAATATTAACATAAGCAAAAAATTCAGCATATGTTAATAATGCTAAAACTGATAAAAATGACATAGCAATGCATCTCTTTACATTTTATATGCACCAAAATGGTCCTACATAAACCACAAAGCTAAACTACAATCCAAAATACTCTTTACCTGTTGCACTAAGACTGGTTTGTTCTGCCGTGCAATACTTAAGTTCCTCAGAGCTGAGAGGATAGCATGCTGCAGGCGGATGTCCCCTTCACCGGAGTTGTGGCTCGACAAAACCTTGAGTAATTTATCTGCTATTCCACTCTCTACCATCTTGATACAATGGGCATCTATGAAGAAAATTACAATTGTTTAAGCCATGCCAATGCATCAAAATCACTCCATTTTATACATATGCACACATACATACATACATACATAAATACATACATACATACACACACGTATATATATATATATATATATATATATATATATATATATATATATATATATATGCATATGATACACATACACATAGAATTATGTTTATATATACAATGTAGATCTCAAAAGTATCTTTTAAGCAATACGCTGTATAAAAGAAAAGAAGTAGACCATATTATTTTACCATATTTTAAGCAATATGCTATATAAAAGAAAAGAAGTAGACCATATTATTTTACCATATGGTACGTACCACTTCCTACAGAGTATGTCAAATACTTTTGTATACTGTTTCAGATTGTTCTATAAAGCTTTATATCAATAATAACAAGTATAAGTTTTGGTTAAAAAAAACAAGGACAGGTTTAAATATTATACTCCCCACATACTGACATAATAGCACATCACCCATCATGAATAGATTAAAGAATCTTTTGAGAGCTAGTGAGCATATAAATATCTGCTAACTAGCAGATACATTGCAAATATTTTTTATACAATACATAAAAAAAAGAAAACCATACACACATATGCACACATTCACATAAGTATGCATAATATATGAGCATGTGTTGACATCTATGTATGCATGAATGTATGAATCAAAGTGAGTGAGTGAGTGAGTGAGTGAGTGAGTGAGTGAGTGAGTGAGTGAGTGAGTGAGTGAGTGAGTGAGTGAGTGAGTGAGTGAGTGAGTGAGTGAGTGAGTGAGTGAGTGAGTGAGAGTGAGTACCTCTGTGTGTGTGTGTGTGTGTGTGTGTGTGTGTGTGTGTGTGTGTGTGTGTGTGTGTGTGTGTGTGTGTGTGTGTGTGTGTGTGTGTGTGTGTGTGTGTGTGTGTGTGTGTGTGTGTGTGAATGAGTGTACACATGCAAATATACTTGCACCTACACCTGCATGGCCCTGCACTCAAACAATGCAAGCAGACCTCTTCCACTATTTGACCTACATAGCATCTATGAAAGTGACCACAAAAACTGGACAGGTTCAATATGGATGTCTGGTACAGATGTTGTGCTGTGAGATATTGTGCATTACATGTGTGATTAAGAGAAAGCTTTGAGACACTGGAGCCCACTGGTGTTTTGATGTACAATAGTGTTTGGTCTGCCAAATAAAAAAGGTAATGATGGAGTAAGTCTGCTATAATATCAATCTCACACTCAAAATGCTAGCACGGTGTGAGAAGATACTTCATTATCATCTATATTTACAAATTTATTGACTATAAATAGCCAAACACATACACTCTCACACTCAATACTCAATACTCCACAAGCACACGCACACGCACACGCACTCTCACTCTCACTCTTACTCTCACTATTACTCTCACTAAGTCTAACTCACTCACTCACTCACTCACTCACTCACTCACTCACTCACTCACTCACTCACTCACTCACCTCACTCTCTCTCTTTCTCACTCTCACTCTCTCACTCTCTCACTCTCAACCCTAGACTAGATTCAGGTGCTTCATTGTTCGCATGTTGCTCACATGGTTTACTTAAGTAGCCACTCTCACAGGTGTGTGCTTTGTGTTCCGGGCTCACATGAACACTCATGTGTACTGTTAAGACTCCTTGCCTTCCTTTTGTAATATTATCCTCTCTTTTCTGCATAAGCACTTTTTGCTTTTCCGGCATTTTCCAAAGTCTTAGTTTGTCAGTTGATATGCTGCATCCAGAAGGTAATAGGCAGTTTAGTAACATTTAGTTATTTGTGTCCTTTCAATTTTTATTTGTAATATCAAATTTTCTGCAGTACAACCTGCAAGCAAAAACAGGATCCTGAGTTTGGAAATTATGTCCTCCATGGAGCCAGCGCTCTTCAATTCATGGCTCACAGATGGTGGATTCCACACCTATTTATTGATAGGAATAATACAAAAGTCCTTTCCCAAATACCACTAAGTCTAATCATCTTCTAAATGTTTTGTACACTCGTAGCAAGTCATTCCCATCATTCCGGCCCTCAGTCTAAATTTTCATGTTGGTAAATTCCTGCCACCACAGCCCTCAGCTAAATTTTTCCATGAAAGCATGTTCTTGTCACCCAGCCCTTCAGCCAAATTATTTAATGATGTGATGGTCACGTCACACAGATTGAAGAGGTTAACAAGCCAACACAAAGTCTCAAGCTAACTTTGCAGTATTGGCATGAGATCTCTAATTCATATAGTAAAAACACATACACAAACTTTAAATTCCTGATTATCTAGAACACACAAAAGGACAATGAAACTCACCACTGCGGGCAAAGTTTCCCATAGCAAGAGCACCAGCTATTTGTAGGTCCTCCAGGTCAGAGGTCAGCCATCCCACAAGTTCCTGGTAGACTGAACCTGAACCGTCACCATAGATTATGCCCATACTCTCATCTGAAAGGCAGAAATGTTATACAGCTTGTGATTCAAGCTATCTATAATAAATTTTATATATGCCAACATTCAAATAATGTCAAATATTACAACAGCTGTTTTCTTGATTTACTGCTTTTATTTCAATAAAACTTTATAAATAATAAAAGCATCAAAATTGTGAGACAATGAAATATCATCTTAACAAAAAAAAAAAAAAAACAACAACATGAGAATAACATTGAATTGTTAAAAGGAGATTCATATCCTACATTCACTTTTAAATCCTTTACATGCAATCACTGAAAAACAGTGAGTGGATGAAAAAATTAATATCATGATAATAATAAGACTATAATGTTGCAGAATAATAAAATCCCTTTGACTTACCTCCAACAAGAATGAGGACAATGAGGTCAGTTGCAGTCTTGATTATGGGAGGAGAAAGGTCAGACGCAGGGTTGTTCCGATGGCGTCTCACAACCTCTACTACAGCCTCACAGACACCCCCAACTGCCAACTGGGTCTTTACACATTCTAGTGTATCAAAAAGAGTTCAGTAAGTTTCCTGCATATTCCAATAACTAAATATTGCTCTAGTTATTCAAATATTCTTTTTGAACTTTATTTTTTCCTTTTTTTTACCAAATCATTTGTAAATACATAAACTGAGAGAATACCTGAATTTGCAATAAAAATAAGCAACAAATTCCCTAAATTTGAGAAATGCCTTTTTTGTTCCTGGAACACTGCAGCACTTAATTTTGGGGGGTTAATCAAAAACAAAAACATTCAAAAAAATTACCTGTCTCAGCCAAATTGGTGACAAGTTCCAGACATGTTTCTGTAACCTCAGCTGATTCATTGATTTTCAGTACTCGTACAAGCTGTGGTGTGATGTCTCGGGATACAACAAGTCCCCGACCAACCTCTGACACAATGTTTTGGAGTTAAAGGTACAATACAATCTTGTTTCACAGCTTCTTTTTATAGCAGAAGTATGTCATTAAACCATTGTATCAGTCTAATCACACAGTCTAAGGCACTATTATCATATAGAATTTGCATCACGGTTGGATTTTGTGTGCATGCAGGCCAAAAGATTATATCTAGCACCTAAGAGTCAATCATCATCAGTTATGAAAGGTTAAAAGGGAAATAAAAAGAAAAGAAGATTAATAAAAGAAAGAAAGAAAGAAAAAGTGTGAGTAAATGAAAGAAAGAAAGAAAGTGTGAGAGTAAATGAAGGAAAGAAAGAAAGAAAAAGTGTGAGAGTAACTGAAAGAAAAAGAAAGAGTAAACAAAAAAAGAAAAGTGGGTTCAAAGAGGTAATTAAAGATATATTATATCTAAATAAGGCATGTATGGAGTAAAATATGATATTGGGAATGTGAATATATGGGAGATCTTTTACTTACCTGTGTCTGCCATACAGGTAAGTGACAACAAAACATGGGTAGGAATGTCTTCATCTTCAGCAAACTTGTCCAGATACTGGCACAAAACATCAACTAGCTCTGCCTCCATAGACTGATCCTGACAATGAGGAATCTTTTTTTTTAATTAGTGATATTATAACTGTGGTAAAATAACAACTAAAATTACAAATGCTAAGAAAACTAAACCATATTAAAAGCAAATGCAACTTCCCAAAGTATTTCCTATGTGATATGAAAGATGATTAGAACAAACATCACTGAAAGTTTCAGAGATAAATTCAGTGTAACATCAAGCAAAACTGGTTTTGAATCCTTAAACACTGGCAACTGACCATACAAAATCAGACTAGATGCAAAGATTTGTAGCACAGCCCTACCATGAAGCAGACAATATATATACATATTGGAGAAACTCTGACTTATAACAAGTTACCAAAACAGGGTACAAAATAGAGGACATGTGTAAGCCTATCCTTCCATTAATCAACAAATACCCTGAAAAAATTCTTACCTACCTGAACTGTGTCATAGGAATTAAGAAGGTTTAGGAGAAACCCTGTAGCCACCAGACGGAGCTGGTGATCATCAGGCGTGTTGGGCAGAGACGCAGCCCTCTGGAGTAAATGCAGGAGCTGTGCTGCACCCCCAGATTCCATTACACTCACTCTGCCTCCGTCTGGAAGGAACACTGCAGTCAAGAAAACATTTTAAAATGATAATGACTGGATCTGTCCACACCACTTGGAATGTTCCTTCCTGATACAATCATGAAAAACACCTTGCTGGAACACATGACTAAGTCCTGTTACTATATTTAAAATCAATCCATAATGCTATATACTGTGCACCACTACCTATAAAATGCTCAAAACATACACTAGCCTATAGTATCCAAAATAAAATCCAGTGAAACAAGGGGAAACTATTATGGACTTGGCACATTCCAGTTGATGTTTAAAATACATTTTTTTTGTATAACACAATATTTAATCATGAGAATGAAGTACAATGTACTTCTAATAATCATTCAAAAAATAAAATATTAATTTAAACCAAACATATTGGAAACTGCAGCTAAATAAGCAAAGTAATGAACTATGTAGTAAATGAGCAACACGGAATCTGCATTAGAAAAAGACAAGGTCAACTAATGGTCATGCAAAGCCATATACAAAGAAAATATCATATCATTAACTGTGCAAAAAAATAAAACAAAAACAGATAAGTCTTAGTACATAGGGACTGGCATGCATGTCATGCTTTTCAAATAAATACATCATAACTACAATCAGCAGTGGGAGGTTCGTTACCTAATAAATACAATTAGTATGTTACTTATTGTATCACAGAGATCATGAACTTTCTTACCAAGATGTAAGTATATTCTCATCCACTCTTTTGTCACCATTCCTGTCCATGATGCCCTAACCATTACATTACACGTCATAGAAGATAGGGCACAAACATTATACAATCTCTTTAAGAGCTGTGTAATGAAATTCACTGGATAACTCTGGGATCGTAAAACAGCTGTTCTATTCTTGTTAGATTAACATTTGTTCTGAAGGTTTTGCGTGGAGTCAATAGGTTCAGAATGACATTTTCACAAGAAAACAGTCTACAGTTTCTCTGTTATTTAAATAATTAGCTAAATCACAGTCCTTACATATATCATAAATGAAAGGCCTTTCATATCTTGAAAGCATAGGTCTAAGGCCATAGTTCTCAAACTGGAAGCCAAGGCAGGATTTTGGGGAGCTATAGTGGATAATCAGTAATTAGTCATCCAAAAGACAGGAATACCATTCTTAAAGTCCTCTGCCATTTTCCACAACATTTTTGCATCTGACTAAAGGCAAACAGCATTATCTGTCTTATTTATTTGTAAAAAAATAAACATCCTAATTATTTGTTGCAAGCACCATTATATACAGAGTACTAAAACATATTCTTATTATTTATGAGGGGCTTGAGAATGAGAATGTCACAAGGATATTCAGATTTCTATGGAGGAGGAACAAAGTGAAAAGGGAAGAGAAACACTGGTCTGTGGTTTCCAAGCCCCAATGACTACACTTCAACTGATTGCTGTAATATCAATATCAGCTGTAAATATTAACATATAATATAATGCTCTTTAATATACACATATAAAAGGAAAAATAATATAATCAAAACTAGCAGTATATATGTATGCTAACACACTTTACATATCTATACATGAAAACACATACAAAATCAGATTTATGTGTTTGTGCATGATCCTCCATACAAAGTTCATAGGTTGTATCAGTTTCATAGTACTATTGCTATAGGTTAACCAAGAATAAAACTAACCTAACTCCATACCTGATGGTGCTTAGAGGAAACAGCCAGTATTTCCTTGACAGACTATAACTCTGCTTCAACTTTAAGAAAGCAAGGATTAGATCTTTCTGAACACAATTTATTTCCCGACATGGTTAAGATTTTTATAGAACTGACACTCAAGCCTTTGCTGAAGGGAAACACTCCAGGGTAGTCAGCGTCATCTCCAAACACACATCATCCCAGACTGACAGTCCAGGTCAAGTTATGATGCCTTCACTCAGTTGTTACCTTTCACCATCAGTTCACAATCTAGAGATGCTGGATGTTCTTCCCATAAATGACCCTTCTTTCCTGGGAGCAATTCTTTTAATTTGGGTTCCTACTGTGGGAAAATACATTACCAACATTACCTGTGATAAACAACTAGTATATAAGGGTTAGTTTTGTAAAATCATCACATCAATGACAATGAAAAAAAAAATATTTAGAAAAATTCTGATCAGTTAATATACTAAATATGAATGTGCCAGTCATACTACAATGTACATTACACTAAAAGCTAAACCTTACAGGATTATGAGTAATGAATACCACAGCAACTTTCTTTGATAGTATATGTAAACATTAAAACATATTTACGATGAGTAGTTTGGAATTTGCCTAAATGGTCCTCTATCACAGCAATAGAGGTTTATATTCA
>NC_061823.1:19056663-19061663 GCF_019202785.1 Penaeus chinensis | reverse complement strand
CTCTCTCTCTCTCTCTCTCTCTCTCTCTCTCTCTCTCTCTCTCTCTCTCTCTCTCTCTCTCTCTCTCTCTCTCTCTCTCTCTCTCTCTCTCTCTCTCTCTCTCTCTCTCTCTCTCTCTCTCTCTCTCTCTCTCTCTCTCTCTCTCTCTCTCTCTCTCTCTCTCTCTCTCTCTACTCTCTCTCTCTCTCTCTCTCTCTCTCTCTCTCTCTCTCTCTCTCTCTCTCTCTCTCTACTCTCTCTCTCTCTCTCTCTCTCTCTCTCTCTCTCTCTCTCTCTCTCTCTCTTCTCTCTCTCTCTCTCTCTCTCTCTCTCTCTCTCTCTCTCTCTCTCTCTCTCTCTCTCTCTCTCTCTCTCTCTCTCTCTCTCTCTCTCTCTCTCTCTCTCTCTCTACTCTCTCTCTCTCTCTCTCTCTACTCTCTCTCTCTCTCTCTCTCTACTCTCTCTCTCTCTCTACTCTCTCTCTCTCTCTCTCTCTCTCTCTCTCTCTCTCTCTCTCTCTCTCTCTCTCTCTCTCTCTCTCTCTACTCTCTCTCTCTCTCTCTCTCTACTCTCTCTCTCTCTCTCTCTCTCTCTCTCTCTCTCTCTCTCTCTCTCTCTCTCTCTCTCTCTCTCTCTCTCTCTCTCTCTCTCTCTACTCTCTCTCTACTCTCTCTCTACTCTCTCTCTACTCTCTCTCTACTCTCTCTCTACTCTCTCTCTACTCTCTCTCTACTCTCTCTCTACTCTCTCTCTACTCTCTCTCTACTCTCTCTCTACTCTCCCTCTTCTCTCTTTTCCTATCCCTGCCATTATCTCCCTCTCTCTATCACTCTCTTCCTCTCCCTTCCACTCTCTCCTTTTCCCTCTCCCTGCCACTGTCACTTTCTCCCTACCACTTTCTTCTTCTCCCTGCCACTCTCCCCCGTCTCCCTCTCCTTGCCACTCTCTCCTTTTCCCTATCACTCTACTTCTCCCAATCCCTTTCCTTACCACTCTCTCCCTCTGCCTCTCCCTGCTACTCTCCCTCTTCCTCTCTCTGCCATTCTCTCCCTCTCTCTCTTTCTGCCATTTTCTCCCTCTCACTCTCCCTGCCACTCTCCCCTCCCTCCCTCTCCTTTTCTCTGCCATTTTCTCCCTTTCCCTGCCACTTTCCCTTTCTCTCTCTCTTTACCAAATTTAGT
This sequence comes from Penaeus chinensis, assembly GCF_019202785.1. Classification (NCBI taxonomy): domain Eukaryota; kingdom Metazoa; phylum Arthropoda; class Malacostraca; order Decapoda; family Penaeidae; genus Penaeus; species Penaeus chinensis. The sequence goes on along the minus strand of NC_061823.1, from coordinate 19,060,503 downwards.
CACAATGTCTGTCTGCTAGTATAACCTGTTTGTATTTTTATGCCATGTAAAAGCTTATTTCTGACTAATTATACCAGAAGAATGGTATCCACAAACTTGTTAAACTGAACACGTTTTCCATTATTGCATATCAGCACACTGACGGACAAACACAATTAAAAATTATTATTCCCTCATTTATGATGAACCGAACATTTCCTTCACACTTTCAGGCACTAACTGAAACTGCTTAGTAATTGCCATTCTCAGTAATGTGCTCTAAATAGATTCATTTTTACTTATATCAAGTTTGTTGACTTCAATTTTTTCAATTTTGCTCAATGACTGTTTTTTTTCTCCCATCCTCTCAACCTTATTGCTGATCATAATCTATCGGCTGATATTAATTTGGCTAATGGGAGTAGGTAATTATCCAGAACAGGACTGCATTCAGGAAGGATGTGGCTATCAACCCTTGCACTCCAGTAAACTTCCACCAAATAAGTTCTAAAAGACAGAGCTTGACATTAATATGGACAATGCCTGTTTGCCTCTCCTGGAGCCCAAAGTACTGAAGCTATTGTAGACTCTGATAAGAAATTGGGGGTCTTGTTTTTCCTTCGACCATATTAACTCTTTTCTAAAAGTGTAGTCTGATGAATCTCTATGGTAATTAACTTGCAAGCCTATTCAAAATAATTTGTTTTGAAAATAATACAAATCTGGTAATAGGTTTACACAAACTGTGCAAGAAATTATGTTTAAAGTTTTAAGTATACAATTATGGGAAAGACTTGAAGTGTTAACAGGGTCATACACACAAAATTCCATTCCATATTCACATTAAAATTATTAGTCCCATCTCCAGTGCTCCTGCAAAGATTATCGTGCCTCCCTCTGCATATCTTAGGGCACAACTGAGCTTCAAAAGGTTCTTTACTTGATGAAAAATTGCCAGGAAAATTCTCTAAGCTCTTTCTTACAAGAATATATATGACAGAGCTTTGTTGGCTTCTGTTGAAGTGTCAATTGAGAATCAATGCTCGAGTTTTGTAGGTACACCAATAAGTTCTACAAAATTTCACTCATTATCAACAATCCTACACTTAATCAAGCATCACTGTTGGTGTGCTTCAACTCAAGCTCAACTCAATTTAAGAAAAGGTCATTCCACACCTTAATAGAGAAAATAGTGATGAGGAAAAGAAAAAAGGAGACCTCCCAATTCTTCTGTCATGACAGTCGTTAATCCATATAAAAGCAAATGAACGATTAACGAAGCCCTGGAATCCCTCCCCAAAGAAAGGGCCAACTGCAAGGACCCCAAGTAATGACATTTACAGCCACTCACCCATGATCAATTCGTCACTCTCCAGCGCTCAGTCACACTGATTCCTCCGCCGTCCTCAAGCACTAATATCCAACTTCCTGCTGCAATGACTGTCAGTGACTGTCAAGCTCTTATGACTGACAGATTCCTTTGTCCGGCACGAAGTTGATCCGAGAAGCTGCTAGCTGGACACGCCCGATCGCGTCACTGCAACGCGGTGCTCGCCACTTCTCTATCTCCTCGCTCGGAAACCACAATGGCGAACTGGCGGAGGGCGTGGAGAGACAATTACCCGAATTACGAGGAGTGTGGGCGTGCAAGGAGGGTTGTGTCACCGTCAACAATGTTTACACACGACCACCACCCGAGACTCCGTCTTGGCGTCTAGAGCGTATTCAGCCTACACGCCCCTTGCCAGTGATGATTCATCGGCTGCTCATCTTCATTCATTATCTCGGTGGTGTGTGTGCGAGATTGTTTATGTTGAGGATGTAGGAAAGGAAATATAATTCTTGACTTTTTTCTTTTCTTACTAAGTAGAAGTTATAATTTACGTACATATATTTCCGTAGAAAATAGTTGTGCGTAATCTATTTAACAATTATAATCATACAGTAAATAATATGATTTAAAATCTCCTTCCGCTCAATCATCATTCCATGAAAATTCCTTATAAAACTCATTCTAAATATGTCCAACACACGAAGTGTCATATGGATGCAAGATCGCTCCGTGGGGATGGCCACGCGTAAATGAATACATTTTAGCGCGCGGCCCAATTCCGAGGATGAATAAGGGAGGGGACGATCCCAGCCTCGGACGCCCAAGCACGCGGACGCGCAAGAAAGATGGCACGAGAGGAGGGCGCATGCACGCCCGCGCGACCCTCTGAATGCACATTCGCCTCTCATACGTGGTCTATTTACTCTGTTACTTGTAATTAGAAGTAAGAAAATAGTTGAGACTTGGTTATCTGAGATAACAAATTTAACTATTATGTGTACAGCATTTGCAATTGATGGGTTATGCTCTCAGTGTGACTGCATAGTCGCAAAGCTTAGGATAGTTGAAGCTGCTCTGGTCGGAGCTGCACTGAGTGTCGGGAAAACGAAGAATCATGATGTTACAGACTGTGATAACGTTGCTATATCTATTTATAATCTATATTTTATTTACAATTCTAAAGATCTACCTATACACATACAGATGGACATACATATATGTATACATAAACGAACGTGTGTGAATATATGTATATATATATATATATATATATATATATATATATATATATATACATACACACAAAGATATAATGAAATTGGTTAGATACATCTCTTACACCGTGTAGATATTCGTTCTCATCCACACCTATTTTATATTTGTGATAAACACTGGTCATCAACAAATGTGTGTATATAGTTTTTTAGTTTAGTCCATTATTTACCACCCTGGCTAACAGCATAGGCGTGGGTGAACTGTGGTACATTTGATACATGGAATTATAGAATGGTATTGTATTTGAAGTTTAGGTTATAACATCATTAAGATAAGTACAATATCAGTCAAAGGAAAGAAACACTTACACAGCCTTTTATCTACTCATTTCCCACGCCGGCGTACTGCTTGTATGTGTGTGTATATATATATATATATATATATATATATATATATATATGTATATATATATGAATAATACATATAATTTATAATATATATATAGTATATATATATGTATTATGTAGGTATTGTATATGTAAACATATATATATATATATATATATATATATATATATATTATGTCGGTATTGTATATATAAACATGTATATATATACACATACAGCTTATATATATACATATATATATATATATATATACATACACACACACATATATTTGTCTGTGTGTATATATATATATATATATATATATATATATATATATATATATATATCGGTCAACCATGAAATTAACACAATCAATATCGTTTTTTTTTTCCGTTTTGTTTTGTTTTGCTTTCGCTGACTTGAGGCCAGAGTTAACCCCTGAACGGAAAACATCCGCTACTCCACCACAACAGGTAAACTTGCTGAGCGCAGGTAAGATAACTAATCAGTATTCGATCTCTTTCAAGTTGCAACGCAGTCGTGTTTGTTTTTCCAGAGGAAAAAGCTATCGGAAGCGCTAATAAGCCAACCATGTTTGATACACAAAAGGATCAAACATGATAGTGCAAACTAATATGTATAATATTGTTACCTTAATGAACAGACCAGAATAAATATGGTTCATGCTTTCATTGAAGTAAAAGAAGGGCAATGATGATTATTTAAAAGTACCACGAATTCGGACATTTTCGTTCATTTCAGAGCTCAGTTGAGCTTTTTTTGACTTGGCGAGTTTAGAGCCTATGAAATTAACCAGATTATGTGATTGTGTGTGTGTGTAATACACACACACACACACACATATATATGTGTGTGTGTGTGTATGTGTGTGTGTGTGTGTGTGTGTGTGTGTGTGTGTGTGT
>NC_061823.1:19041663-19044163 GCF_019202785.1 Penaeus chinensis | reverse complement strand
CAGCCGAGGCCTCATCGACGAGTCCGAGAGCTCAGTGTTGGCAAACAAATCGTAAGTGCCCGGTGAGTAGCCAGGATCACTAAGGTAAACAGATCCCGAGCTGGCCACCAGTGTGGGTAGATATGGGCCACAGCTGTGTAGGAATGTACATGTAAATCCAGCTCCGGAGAGAATTTGGCAAGTTGATAGCATCATGAAGGAAATGGTGCCAAAATTAACTCACGCCTACCCCTGGGGACCCCGCCCCCACCCACCGGCTTTGTTGGCTCGGAGGACTCGTGACGTCATTACCCTTAAGGCCGCAGCCGTGGTCATGCCACATCTCTGTTTATCCCACTATTAAATAAATATACCGCTACCTACCAACAGCCACCCCGCTGAAAGGTGCTCACAACCTCCCCCACCTAATGACGCCCTACCAGTGCCACGAATCCTCACCCCGCCATCCTGAGGCCAATGAACACCCACCGTCGCAGGATAAACCCCACCCCTTCCCGTCAGCTGCATCCCAGTCATGAACATCAGGCCGCAGTAAATATTGTTGAGACTCAACCACCTGACCATATTTTCAGTGCAGCTTCAAACGGCTCGCCATCATCACTAATCATCATCATTCGCTTAATTCTCCCCTGATTTCACCCCTTCCGTATTGAAGAAATGCTGTTGTTTCTCGTGTTCGGCCTTCACTTCGGGCACGTTGCGTCCACACGTGGTCTGTGTGAAGGTTGTCGTGGCCGTGTTAAAAAAGGACGCTGCCGCGGGAACGCGAACAATAAGTGGCCGCATTAATAGCTGCATTAATTAAGTTGATTAGTCTGAAAGCTAATCCTGAATTGAAAATAAATAAAGGATATACTTAACTACTACGTGCTAAATTTTGTGTTCAACCACAAAAAAAGTAGCTCTCAGACACAACGGTCTCAAGATCAGCTTACTTTAGGATATTTTTGGGAAAACGACGGAATAGCGATAGAGGCTGGAATTTATAGAATTTGATGTGTATGTTTAGTTTTGCAGGAAATGAATGTTGGGAGAGCAGATTAATTTGTTGTTTGGTGATGGAATATCTTGACCCTAACGAAGCACAACATAACATTATACAGCTTACCACAACCACATCGCACTAAAAAGGAAAGAATAAAAAGCTTCCCCCGATATATATTTTCATATCTAACGCTCAAACAGGAGTGCATTCCAAACGCGCGCGCTAGTTATCAGGACAAGTTGGCTACCTGCTACGGTAAAAATAAGCTGGGATGGCGTTTGGGCGCCTGCGTCGGGGGTGTGTCTGGCTCCGCGCCTGCGATTGGCGGCGAGAACGCTCCGTCGCGCGCCTTCGTTTGTTCCTTTGCGGGCTTCCTCCTCGCTCCCTCGACGCTTCCTGTCCATCCTCCCCTCTATCACTTCTTCCTCTGTTCCTCCCTCCTTGTCTCGTTGCGTGCTTTTAAACTTCTCCCGCTAAGTGGATGACAAGCAGATTCGGAAATACAAAGATACGAGCCTCGTCGCTTGATTTTATAGGACTCGTGGTGTTGAAGGCAGCTGCGGTGTGATGTGCTTGCCCCTTAAAGGGCGTCGGTACGGGTGAGGCTGGGGTAGCTGATACCAGGTGTATGGTATTTGGGATGGGGATGGCTGACGCCGAAAGTAAGTGGGGCGAGGTGGCTGACACTCGATTGAGAGCAAGTTGGGGCGGGCAGGTGGAACTTAAAGAAAGGGAGCTAATTGTTCACTCCAACAAGACTGGCAATGCTTAAATCAATCACTTTGAAATACACGATTAAAGTCGATTTTGATTAGAGTAAAAATCCTATATGGCATTTGATGATTGTACTGAAAGGTTTTGAATTATAGTTTTGAATTTGAATATTTATCACTATTTCCCAATGTGTGTACACCATTGTAAAGTGCAGTGCTATATGTACACCAAATATTTATGAACCATTGTACTGTAAGGTTTTGAATTATAATTTTGAATTTGAATATTTATCACTATCTCCCAATATGTGTACACCCTTGTAAAATGCAGTGCTATATGTACACCAAATATGAGCCATAGTTATGGAGTGTCAGTGATGATGATGTGCTTTCCCAAAATTGATTAAAAGAAAAGGATTTCGTTTTGTCCGTTTCTGTTCTCTTTAAGGACTCGGAAGATTTATACACTACCCGTACTACTACTCTTAGAAATTTTAGATACTCGTTCAAGGAATGAATAACTGTTATGAGAGAAAATAGTTAATTAAGTAACATACAATATTTTTTGCGATGGAGTTAAAAAATACTTGTGTGTGTGTGTATACATATATAAAGCATTAAATAATATTCAAAGATCTGTTTTTGATATAAGAATTCGACATTCTTTCCATCCGTGGACTTCAAGAACGAGGGGGGGGGGGGGGGGGTAGTGAGCAAACGCCGTCTTACACCAGGACAAGGGAACTGCGGGAAACGGCGCTTTCGCTCGTCAAGACTTGGCGAGGACCATATGATGGAGTCG
>NC_061823.1:19026663-19034163 GCF_019202785.1 Penaeus chinensis | reverse complement strand
TGACGTTGAAATATTCGTGTCCTCCCTTCCCCCAACTCCCACTCCGTGGCCTCCCCCTTCCTCCCTCTCCTGCTTCCTGGACTGATGTTACTCCCCCCCCCCCCCCCCCCCCGGGCTTGTCCTCCACGCCTCCCTTGCCCCAGAGATCGGCAACAATGCCTGCTTTGCTCCGTATCTAATCATGTTTACTGTGAACCTGGCTTCCACTTGTCTTTTTTATCTCTTATCTCTATCATGCAGAGATATCGATTGTCATAATATTTATATGCCTTTTACTAGATTTCTCTGGTTTTGGAAGAGCAAAACATACGTTTCCTGGTCCGCCCGTTTTTTTTTTTTTTTTTTTTTCATTTATTTTTCTTGTTCTTTTCATCCTCCTCCATCACGCAGATTTTTTCTTTTAAGTGCCCTCTTATCGAGATTGTTGTCCTTATTATGTTATGGAATGGTGCCGTTAGGCCCGAGTATTTTTGCGTTGAACTTCAAGGGTGGCGACGACTGGTCAATGCAAAAGAACTGCGTTGTTTGTTTGTATTCACTTACTCATTCATCTTCATTATTTCTTTGATTTTGGCTGTATTTTGCCACTTGTTAAGTAACGCATGATATTCAGAGTGATCCTTATCAGTTTTGTTTACATGCGACTCGGTACCCACGAACCCAGTTAAGTTTTCCCTTTTGAACCCGGTTATAACCACCTTGCGCCGGTGAGGTTCCCAGCTGACGTTAGCGCGGCCAGCGATGATGCAACCGCGTGACTGGCAGGTTCGGCTCCGCGGGCGTGCGGTTCGAACCTGCTATCGGCCTTGCGCGAGATCTGATGCGCTGGGCGGGCGAGGGGAGGGGATGTGCATGTGCAGTCGGACATACGATTGCTCACGTGTGTTATACTCCTTTATAAAATGGCTCGTTCACTCGCACATGTCATCACTATTACTCTCCCACTTCCACTCTCAATCTTGGTCTCACTGATTTTCACTTTCACCTTCACCTTCAATTTGACTCACTTTCTCTCGCTCTCTCACTTTCACGCTCTCTCCCTTTCACTCGCTCTCTCCCTTTCACTCACTCTCTCCCTTTCTCTCGCTCTCTCCCTTTCTCTCGCTCTCTCCCTTTCTCTCGCTCTCTCCCTTTCTCTCGCTCTCTCCCTTTCTCTCGCTCTCTCCCTTTCTCTCGCTCTCTCGCTCTCTCCCTTTCTCTCGCTCTCTCCCTTTCTCTCGCTCTCTCCCTTTCTCTCGCTCTCTCCCTTTCTCTCGCTCTCTCCCTTTCTCTCGCTCTCTCCCTTTCTCTCGCTCTCTCCCTTTCTCTCGCTCTCTCCCTTTCTCTCGCTCTCTCCCTTTCTCTCGCTCTCTCCCTTTCTCTCGCTCTCTCCTTTTCTCTCGCTCTCCCTTTCTCTCGCTCTCCCGCTCTCTCCCTTTCTCTCGCTCTCCCCTTTCTCTCGCTCTCCCTTTCTCTCGCTCTCCCTTTCTCTCGCTCTCTCCTTTCTCTCGCTCTCTCCCTTTCTCTCGCTCTCTCCCTTTCTCTCGCTCTCTCCCTTTCTCTCGCTCTCTCCCTTTCTCTCCCTCTCTCCCTTTCTCTCCCTCTCTCCCTTCTCTCCTCTCTCCCCTCTCTCCCTCTCTCCCCTCTCTCCCTTTCTCTCCCTCTCTTCCCTTTCTCTCCCTCTCTCCCCTTTCTCTCCCTCTCTCCCTCTCTCCCTTCTCTCCCTCTCTCCCTTTCTCTCCCTCTCTCCCTTTCTCTCCCTTTCTCTCCCTTTCTCTCCCTTTCTCTCCCTCTCTCTCCCTCTCTCTCCCTCTCTCCCCCTCTCTCCCCCTCCTCTCTCCTCTCTCTCTCTCTCTCTCTCTCGCTCTCTCTCCCTCTCTCTCTCTCTCTCCTCTCGCTCTCTCTCTCTCTCTCTCTCTTCCTCTCGCTCATCGCTCTCTCCCTTTCTCTCTCGCTCTCTCCCTTTCTCTCTCGCTCTCTCCCTTTCTCTCTCGCTCTCTCCCTTTCTCTCTCGCTCTCTCCCTTTCTCTCTCGCTCTCTCCCTTTCTCTCTCGCTCTCTCCCTTTCTCTCTCGCTCTCTCCTTTCTCGTCTCTCTCCTCTCTCTCGCTCTCTCCCTTCTCTCTCGCTCTCTACCTTTCTCCTCGCACTCTCCCTTTCTCTTCGCTTCTCTCCCTTTCTCTCTCGCTCTCTCCCTTTCTCTCTCGCTCTCTCCCTTTCTCTCTCGCTCTCCCCCTTTCTCTCTCGCTCTCCCCCTTTCTCTCTCGCTCTCCCCCTTTCTCTCACGCTCTTCCCTTTCTCTTCGGCTTCTCTCCCTTTCTCTCTCGCTCTCTCCCTTTCTCTCTCGCTCTCTCCCTTTCTCTTCGCCCTTCCCTTTCTCTCCTCGCTCTCTCCCTTTTCTCTCTCTCCCTCCTCCCTCGCTCTCCTCTCTCTCTCTCTTCCTCTCTCCCTCCTCTCTCCTCCTCTCTCTCTCCTCCTCTCTCCCACTCTCGCTCTCCTCTCTCTCCTCCCTCCTCTCCTCTCTCTCTCTCCTCCCCCTCTCTCTCCCATCTCTCCTCCCCTCTCTCCTTCTCTCTCTCCTCCTCACTCTCTCTTTTCTCTCTCCCGTCTCCACTCTCTACCCCTTCTCCTCTCCCCTCTTTTCCTCTCCCTCCTCTCTCTCCTCTCTCTCTCTCCCTCCCCTCCCCTCTCTCTCCTCTCTCTCCTCTCTCCTCTCTCTTCGCTCTCTCTTCTCTCCTCTCTCTCTCCTCATCTCAGCTCCCTTCCCCTCCTCTCTCTCTCCTTCTCTCTCACTCTCCTCTCCTTCTTCTCTCTCTCTCTCCTTCTCCCCTCCTCCTCCCTCCTCACTCTCCTCCTCTCTCCCCTTTCTCCCCTCATCTCCTCTCCCCTCTCTCCTTCCTCTCTCTCTCTTCTCCTCTCTCCTCTGTCTCTCTCTCTCTCCCCTCTTCTCCCTCCTCTCTCTCTTCTCATCTCTCTCTCCTCTCTCTCTCTCCTCTCTCTCCTTCCTACTCATTCACTCTCCTCACTCTTCTCTTCCCTCTTTCTCTCTCTCCTTCTCCTCTCTCTTTCTCCTCTCTCTCTCCTCATCCTCTCCTCTCTTCTCTCTCTCTCCTCTTCTCCCCTCTCTCTCTCCTTCTCTCTCTCCCCTTTCCCCTTTCTCTCTCTCTCTTCTCTTTCACTTTTCTCTCTCTTCTCTTTTCTCCTCTCCCTCTCTCTCTCTCTCTTCTCCCCTCCTCTCTCTCTCTCTCTCTTTTCTCTCTCTCCTCTTTCTCCCTCGTCTTTCCTCCCTCCCTTTCTCTCTCTCTCTCTCTCTCTCTCTTTTTCTCTCTCTCATCTCTCTCTTTTCTCCTCTCCTCCCCCTCTCTCTCTTTCCCTCTCTTTTCTTCTCTTCCTTTCCTCTCCCCTCTCTCTCCCTCTCTCTCTTTTCTCCTCTCACCTTTTCTCTCTCTCTCCTCTCTCCCCCCCTTCCTGTCCCCTCTCTCTTTCCTCTCTCCTCCTCCCTCTCTTTTCCCTCTTTCTCTCCTCCTCTCCTTCCTCTCCTCTCTCCTCCTCTCATCTTTCTTTTCTTCTCCTCCTCTCTCTTCTCCCTTTTTTCTCTCTCTTTCTCTTTCCCCTTCTTCTCTCTCTTTCTCCTCTTCTCTCTCTCTCTCTCCTCTCTCTCTCCTCCTCTCTCTCTCTCTCCTCTCCTCTCTCTTTTCTCTCTTTTCTTCCCTCTCTTTTCCCCCTCTTTCCTCTCTCTCTCTTTCTCTCCTCTCTCTCCTCCATCTCTCTCTCTCTCTCTCTCCTCCTCTCTTCCCCTCTCTCTCTCTATTTCCTTCCCTCTCCCTCCTCTCTCTCCTCTCTCTCTCTCTCTCTCTCCTCTCTCCTCTCCTCTCTCTCTCTCCTCTCCTCTCCTCTCTCTTCCCCTCTCCTTTCTCTCTCCCCTTTTCTCCTCTCTCTCTTCTCTCTCCTTCTCCTCTCTCTCTCTCTTCTCTCCTCTCTCTCTCCTCCTCTTTCCCCCTCTCTCCCCTTCTCTTTCCCCTTCCTCTTTTTCCCTCTTCTCTCCCCTCTCTGTCTTCTCTCTCTTTTCCCTTCTCTCTCTCCCTCTTCTCTCTCTCTCCCTCTCTCCTCTCCTCTTCTCTCTCTTTCTCTTCCTTCCTACTCTCTCTCCTCCTCTCTCTCCTCTCTCTCTCTCTCTTTTCCTCTTTTTCTCTCTTTCTCTCCCTCTCTCTCCCCTCCCCTCTCTCTCCTCTTTTCTCTCTTCTCTTCTCCTCTTCTCTCTCTCCTCTCTCTCTCCTCTCTCCTTCTCCCCTTCTTTCTTTCTCCTCTTCTCTCTCTCTCTCCTTCTCTTTCTCTTCTCTCTCTTCTTTTTTTTTCCCTCTTCTCTCTCTCTCTCTCTCTTTTTCCCTCTTCTCACTCTCTCCTCCCCTCCTTTTTCTCTCGCCTCCTCTCTTTTCTCTTTCCCCTCCCCTCTCTCTCTCTCTCTCTCTCTTTTCCTCTCCTCTCTTTTTCCTCTTCTCTCTCTCCCTCTCTCTCTCTCTCTCCCTTCCTCTCTTTCCCTCCTCTCTCTCTCCTCTCTTTCTCCCATCTCTCTCTCTTTTCTCTTCCTCTCCTCTTCCTCTCTCTCTTTTTTTTCCTTCTCCTCTCTCTCTCCTTTTTTCCCCTTCTCTTCTCTCCTCTCTCTTTCCCCCCCCCTTCTCCTCCCCCTCTCCTCTCTCTTTTTCTTCCATCTTCTCTCTCTCACTCTCTCACTCTCTCTCTTTTTTCCCTCTTCTCTCTCTCTCTCTCTCTTTTTCCCTCCTTCCTCTCTCTCTTCTTCTCTCTCTATTTCTCTCTCTCTCTCTCTCTCTCTCTCTCTCTCTACTCGCCCTCTCTCTCTCTCTCCTCTCTCTCTCTCTCTCTTCTCTCTCTCTCTCTCTCTCTCTTCGGACTGCACATTTTGCATTCATTAGTTCGTGTGGCTTTATTCGAGCTCTGGCATTGCATATTTGGTTGTAACGTCAATAGTCCTGTATGCTCGCGGTGTCGCGTACGCACCTTTGGCCTGCAGGCCGGGTCAACCTTCCTACACCCAATAACCTTGGAGGATAGCTTGTGGGGATGGCGGGGGAGGACTGCGTTTGTCCGCGGGGATTGTTTCTAAAATATCCAGTTCTGTTTGGGCATCAAGGGGTTACTCTGACGTCGCAGGGGTTCAGCAGCAACTGCAAGAATAGTCCCAGTGGCTGAAGATCGACAAGTAATGCTATTCGCTGACGACATTCCTGGCGAGTGCGATAGTTTTCTGTGCTCATTGACTATGACGAGTAAAGCGAAAGAGAAATGAAAGAATGAAAATGAAAATGAAGCTGATTGAAAAATGAAGAAATGAAGAGAAAAAAGAGAAAAATGAAGAAAGAAATGAAGAAAGTGAGAAAAGAAAAAAGCAGAGAAAAAAAATAAAAGAAATGGAAAAAACTAAAGAAAAGAGAAAAAAAAAGAAAAAGAACAGAAAAAGAGAGAGAATGAAAAAGCAAACTTACAGATGAAGAAAAAAAAACACTGACTGAATCCAAAGAAAGAAGACAGCAGAAGGACTAAAACATTAACAACGCGCGCGCCGACCACGAGAACAGCCCGCAACCCTCCCCCACCCCCCCGAGCCGCCCTCATGCGGACTAGAGCGCTCCCATCCAGCGCCACCGCCAGCCCGCCCCTCCTCCAGCCAAGCCCCCCAACGCAATCTAAATTCTGGATCATCATCCACTATATAGTTTGCACCTATGCAGCTTAATTACATCCCTTTCCCATTTCACTAATTCCACTAAGTACGCCCGGATAAAATTCAGTTAGGAAAATCCTAACCAAACTTGTGATATTACCGTAGCCCCAGTGACTACAAAACACATTGAATGCGGCAGGGCTCTGTGATGCGAAGGCAGTCTTCTATCAGCACATCCTTCGAAACGGACCCTCGCGAACCAACGCAGATGCAAAATGTGCCCGCAGAACCTTTCTCGGCTATGGTATATCAAGGCAGCATGACCGGTGGCAAATACTTCCGTCAGTGGGGACCTGAAAAGAGAGGGACAGAAAAAAATAGAACGCCAACTGTGATCCAGCCACTGTGTCAGATTGCGAAACGCCCGCCGCAGAACCCGTGCAGAGACGACTAGAGTAGAAAGTGCCAACACTCGCCCCTAAAGTGCCTTTGAGTAAGTCTTCATCAGCTTGACTGGCAACAACGATCTGCCAGCTTGGGAGGCAGAACCAGTTGCATTAACCTAGCAACTCATGATAATGACTATTAATGCATAATATTACACTGACCATGTTAAGACAGATGAGAACGGAATGGGCATTTCAGCAGAGGCCTGGGAGGGTTAGCCAGACGTGTGGATTGCATTTCAAGCCAGGGTCGAAGCAGAGAAGCGTCGCAGACCAGTGTTTCGGGGCACTGCGACCTCAACCTTGCTTGCTCGCTAATCTTTGTAGTGCTGTACGTACTCTTACTATCTTAGAAGCTATTTTCCGGGATATGGACAGCCGCTAATAAGTTGACGTTGAAATATTTTCCCCCCCGGTGACCTCCCTACCCCCAACTCCCACTCCGTGGCCTCCCCCTACCTCTCTTCCTCTATCCTCCTTTCCTCTTTCCTTCCCTTGTTTCCTCCTCCTTCCTCCTCTTTCCATCCTTTCCTACCTCCCTTCGGGGTCAATAACTGCTTCCGGACTGATGTTACTCCCCCCCCCCCCCCCCCCCCCCCCGGCTAGTCCTCACACGCCTCCCTTGCCCAGAGATTCGGCAACAACCCTTTGGCTCCGTAGCTAATCATGTTTAACTGTGAACCAGGCTTCCACTTGTCTTTTTTTATCTCTTATCTCAATCATGCAGAGATATCGATTGTCCCATAATATTATATTGATGCCTTTACTAGATTTCTCTGGTTTTGGAATAGCAAAACATAACGTTTTCCTGGTCCGCCCGTTTTTTTTTTTTTTTTTTTTTTCATTTATTTTTTTCTGTTCTTTTCATCCCTCCTCCATCACGCAAGATTTTATTTTCTTTGAAGTGCCCTCTTATCGAGATTGGTGCCAAATATGTTATGAATGTGCCGTAGCCGAGTATTTTTTGCGTTGAACTTCAAGGTGGCGACGACTGGTCAATTTGTGCCCCCCAAAAGTACTGCGTTTGTTTGTTTGTATTCACTTACTCAATCATCTTCATTATTTCATTGATTTGGCTGTATTTTGCCACTGTTAAGTAACGCATGATATCCAGAGTGATCCTTATCAGTTTGTTTAATCGACCGGTACCCACGAAACCCCGTTAAAATTTTCCCTTTTGAACCCGGTTATAACCACCCCTTTCGCCGGTGAGGTTTTCCCCGCTACGTTAGCGCGGCCAGCGATGATCAACCCCTGACTGGCAGGTTTTTGGCTCCGCGGGCGTGCGGTCGAACCTCTATCGGCCTTCGCGAGATCTGATTCGCTGGGCGGCGGGGGAGGGGATTGCATGTCAGTCGGACATACGATTGCTCACGTGTGTTATACCCCCTTTTTAA
>NC_061823.1:19006663-19021663 GCF_019202785.1 Penaeus chinensis | reverse complement strand
TGGAACCATGTCTTTAGAGACCTGAATTTCTCTAATATAAGGGGGCCTTGTATTGTCAAGTTTTTTTTTTTTTTTTTTTTTTTTTCTATAATCTTGTTGCTTATGGGAGTTCATTAAGTATAATCTTGAGTTATCCGTGAGGGATCATGTCGCTAAATATGTTGGAAAAGGGAAGTATTGTAATATCTAGTATAATATAGAAATGATGTTTACTTTCTTTATGGCAGGAAGCACATTTGAAGTTCATTATTGGAATGGTAATGATCTCATGGATTTCATGCTATGAAACAGTGGTGTTGTCTACCAATAAACATCTTAGAAGTTTAGTGGGAATGATATTTTTTTTATATTGCAGACAAAATGTTTCTGGAAAAAATGTTTACAAAAGGATGTATGAATGTTTACATGGGATTTTTCATGGTATCAAAAGGTTCTGGACACTTCAATCATAAGCATCTAGTCATCTGTTTTATACATGAGGTTTGCACACATCCTACTGGTTATTGAACTGACAGAACATTTTAAGTATGATGATTTCTTAATGAAGAGGACAGTTTAAGGATTCAGAATCTCTTCAATTGTGACCATTAATTATAGTCAGTAGTAATTATTTGGTGTCTAAATGTAATGGAATCAATGTTATTATTTTTACCCTTCATATCTCAACAAGGAAGAGTTTGCTTTACAATGTGTGATAATGCTTGACTAATCAAAAGCATTTTTGCTGGAAAAAATCATAGAAAACATAGAATTCATTATTTCTAAACCCAATAGTAATGGATTTATGTTCTGCTCTCTGGAGTTTTTTTGTGAATTTTGTTACATACAGATGACTCCACATATGCTCAGCCACCAAGGAATCTATCAGTAGGCCCTAGTGACCGCACCCAAATTCCCAATTCCTTGAATTTAAGGAAAATTGTTTTTTTCTAATTCTATTAATATTGATACTGTTATTTTTTTTTTATTGATATTATGATTATTAATTTGTTAATATGATATTAATAACATTAGACTATAAAATAATACAAATGGAGCTTTCTAAAAATCAAGGAAAAGGTAAACAGGTGAGGTGGTTGGACTAATAACTGACTTTTAATTTGTTACATGAAGCTTACATGTGATGAGTCTGATTATTGGTCTGTATATATTAATCTTACATTCCTTATCAGTTTTATGACTAATTTGTCATTGTGAATATTATGATATGAATTGAAAGAAGCATTGTACATTTGCTAAGACACACCCACAAATGCTCTTCCCTCCCCTATTACATAATACTTTTCCTAGGCCTACACAGGCGGTCCTCATTTCATGTATCTCTTGTTTTTCATGCTCTTGCTTTTCTGTCTTCTTCTTTTTTTCTTTTCTTTTTCTTCTTCTTCTTCTTCCTCTTCTTTTCCTTCATTCTCTTCTTTTCCTGCTTCTTCTTTTCCTCCTCCTTCTTCTTTTTCTTCGTCTTTTCATTCTTCTTTTTCTTCGTCCTTTCATTCTTCTTTTTCTTCTTCTTCTTCATCTTTTGCTTCTCCTTCCTTTGCTGCTTCTTTATCTCATCCTCATCCTCATCCTCATCCTCATCCTCATCCTCATCCTCATCCTCATCCTCCACTTCCTCCTCATCCTCATCTTCCACCTCATCCTCATCCTCCAGTCTGGGAAATGTTCAGTGTGCAAGCAAAATGACCCTTGAAAATGATATTTATTTAAAATTCTTGTAGAATTGTTTATTTTGGGGGTTTATCTCATTATTCTTATTTCAGGAGGAACTAATTTGTTTTTGAATCAGGTTGTTGAAAATGTCCTACTTTAGTGACCTTGTGCATGGTTATGGCAGATGTTCAAATTGACATGTGAATTAAACCTTAGGTTCCCTAAAATAATTTAGATCCGTACATTACACACTGAAAAGAATAAAGTTGAACATGTTAGGGGATCAACAGTCCACAAGACTGATCTAGCGAATAGTTGCAAACCTATCCCTTTTAAATGCTTATATGGTTTCATGTCATTTTTCCTACAGAATTTCCGTGGGTGAGGACTGTTGAGCAGTTGTGGCTATGATTTCATATTCATTGGTCTTCAACTTCAGCCACAGCTTTTTTTGGTCACATTTATTTCCCTGAAAGAGAAGAGTATGTGCATTTTCAATAGATTTTCACAACACTTTAGTTAGTTCCTCCACCTTTTTATTGCTAAACCCAGCTGATATGTTATTCATCATTTGATGGGTCCACATTGCTTGTAGTACACTAAATTTTTAAGTTTGGGTCTTCTGACGAAAACCATGTTCAACATGCAAAACTTAAATGCATGTATTTGTTTGAAGGAATAAGTGTTTACTTGAACTTAAATAGAGATAAGCTATGCACCTCCATGCTTTGACAGAGAGTACTAACAAAGATTACAGGGTTCACAGAAGATTTATTAATTAGAAGACTATTCCATTGGCATATATACTTGCTGTAATGAATATTACTGTCACTTGCTGTTGTTACTAGTGTTGGTTTTCTTTTTTTTTATACAGTGAAGTTTGCACTACTACATTATTGTATACACAGATGCTGTTCCAAAGATTTAATGTTTTAACAATGAGAGGTATATAGTATTTTGTGAAAAAAAAAAAATATATATAGATAGATAGATAGATAGATGTATATATATATATAGATAAATGTATATATATATATAGATAGATACATAGATACATAGATAGATATAGACATACATATATAGATTATATAGATTATATAGAGATATAGATATATATGTGATCATGATATGGCAGGTGCTTTCCTTTTTTTCTAATAAAAAATGTAAAGATTCATCTAGCTCCTGTCTGTGTTATGGTATTTTAGAGGAAATTTCAAAATAAGATATCAGATGCATCATACAGGAATACTTCTGCAGCTCTTTTAACTATACTAAAACTGCACATGAACAAGCTGAACATCAGAGATTATGGTGATATGTGGAATCTTTTAGATGAGGTCAATCTAATCTTATAAGGATTAATATGGTGGATAGATTATTTAATTCAATTTAATTTTATAATGATTATGTTATGGATAGATTGTTGGGGATATTATCAGACCAGAGAAT
This sequence comes from Penaeus chinensis, assembly GCF_019202785.1. Classification (NCBI taxonomy): domain Eukaryota; kingdom Metazoa; phylum Arthropoda; class Malacostraca; order Decapoda; family Penaeidae; genus Penaeus; species Penaeus chinensis. Next base: position 19,018,564 of record NC_061823.1, on the reverse strand, counting down.
TACATGTGAAATATAAATTAAATTGGGATTAGTTAGAATATATAAAGTAGCCAAAATATGTCGTAAGGCTAGTCACATTCTAGGATGTATGCCTATCATGCCCAGTTTAAGCCTAAGATGTATTGTAAGAAGTGTAGGCTGCATCTGGCAAATTGCAAATTCAAACGGCATACTTGCTTTTGAAAAGTAATTATTGACGGGAGGTTATTCATGTAGGTTCAGGCGATTACAAAAAGCCATTTACATTGAAAAAGTTCTGATGGTTTCCTTTTCTTTATAAGAGATGATAATGTCAAAATATGTATGGAAAACCTGTTAAGAATGAATCACTCTTACAAAATTTAGCAGCTGATAACATGGAAGAACTGTCAGCTGCTGCAGTCTTCCATGCATGATGTCCCTACTCACATGTAGAATGTTTGTATTCCCAGTGCCATTGTATAATTTTTAGCAGATATATTTCACACATACCATGCTGTAATTAATGTTTTCTTGTATCCATTGGTAGCCTAGGTTTGTGAAAAATAATACACTAACAGACAATAAAGTCTAAATAGTTATTGACAATGATTGGCATTTAAAAGTATAACTCTATACAAATAAAGTTACAGTAGAATACGAGAATAGACTGAATGCTGGGGTTAGACTGAAAGCTGGAACCACTAACTCAAAATGTGTCAAAAAGTCAGTGTGGACTTACAGGTATTTACATGAGCAGTATTACCAAATTTCTGATAAAGTAAATTTCCATTTGTTCTTTTCAGGCTTCAGTCAGATGCAGATATGAGGGTCATTCTATTATTAGTGATATTTTCATAAGAACAAAGTATATCTGTTCAAGGTTCTTAGGAAAAATATCTGTTATATTCTCTTTGAAGAGTAACGTGAGTGTATTTTTTATTAAGAAAGTATGAAGAAAGACCATTACTACATCTGAGTGCATTATTATCAAAAAGAGGATCTCTAAATCTTTGAGCCCTCCAAGTGAGTGTTCTAGATTTAGGTGGTAAGCCATTCACAGCTGATTTCACAAAGATCACTAACAGGTTTCAACCTTTGGAAATTGCAGCTTACCTCCATAATATTGGAAGGGGTTAAGTGTTCAAAATATTTTTCAATTGTTTTTTGTTATGGAATTTGAGCAAAAAAATGTATCAGTAATTATTGTTTGTTTTTTTGTGTTTCTGCTGTAATGGAAATTATTGACTCATTGATTCCTTTGAGTAAATGTTTCCTTTACAGTCCATTGTAATACAGAGTTCATGTTTTGCAATATAGGTTGGTAAGAATTTTTTTAGATAAATAGTCTTAGTCTTATTTATATTACTCATAACCAGAATTGCTTTTATTGTTTAGTGATTTAAGAGATTTTGATTATGCATACTGATATTGATTGTAAAGTGTGGTGTGTGGGTGTCTGTGTGTATTGCAGCTAAACAATAAGCCACCAGTAGTTCTGAAGTTTGTTTTGATAACAGAAACCCACAGGTTCTCTCTTCAGTGTTTGTATCTAGATTTTGATTTTATATGAAACCTGAATAATTATGAAAAAGTTATGTGGTAGGGGTTTTGAATACTTCATCTACTATATTGGACCATTAATTTAAATGATAATTAAATTGATTAAGGATAGGTAAAAATATAGATTGAAAACTTAAAAAAACGTACATGTATAGACATATACAGTAAGTATATAGATTTATGAAAATCTAGAAATATATGAATTCATATAGATATATATATATATCTGTATATCTATGCTTTCCTCTCTCTTTTCCCTTTCCCATTTTTCTCTCTCTTTTTCTCTTTTTCTCTTTTTCTCTTTTCCTCTTTTCCTCTTTTCCTCTTTTCCTCTTTTCCTCTTTTCCTCTTTTCCTCTTTTCCTCTTTTCCTCTTTTCCTCTTTTCCTCTTTTTCTCTCTCTCTCTCTCTCTCTCTCTCTCTCTCTCTCTCTCTCTCTCTCTCTCTCTCTCTCTCTCTCTCTCTCTCTCTCTCTCTCTCTCTCTCTCTCTCTCTCTCTTTCTCTTTCTCTTTCTCTTTCTCTTTCTCTCTCCTCTCTCTCTCCTCTCTCTCTCTCCTCTCAATAGAAATGATATACAAATTAGTTTAGATTTTGGATAAATTGGTATTCAGTTCTCCATTCTTGTCTTGTTTCTCTCTCTCTCTCTCTCTCTCTCTCTCTCTCTCTCTCTCTCTCTCTCTCTCTCTCTCTCTCTCTCTCTCTCTCTCTCTCTCTCTCTCTCTCTCTCTCTCTCTCTCTCTCTCTTCTCTTTCTCTTTCTCTTTCTCTTTCTCTCTCCCCTGTCTCTCTCTCTCTCTCTCTCTCTCTCTCTCTCTCTCTCTCTCTCTCTCTCTCTCTCTCTCTCTCTCTCTCTCTCTCTCTCTCTCTCTCTCTCTCTCTCTCTGTTTCTCTTTCTGTTTCTCTTTCTCTTTCTCTCTCCTCTCAATAGAAATGATATACAAATTAGTATAGATTTTGGATAAATTGGTATTCAGTTCTCCATTCTTGTCTTGTTTCAGGTTTGTCAGGTTTCACTCTGTATTTTTATTTGTTGACTGGTGATTAACAGCTTTAGAGAAAAATCAAAAGCGAAAGCAGTCAGAGAATATTTGGAAACTGTATATGACTGGCAAAAAAAAAAGAGGGAAATATAGTAGAATTTGAACTTGGGAATAATTTAATTTCATCTTTTTCTCAAAAGCTTATAATCCTGGTCCCAATACTTCTGTATTGTCTCTAGTGACACTAATGGTAGATGCTTTGCCCACTTGCACCCACAGGCCAGGACAAGATGACAGTAACCCTCAAAGAAGCTGGGGAACCAGGTACAGTGTCTTGTTGCTTTATTTTGTCAAGTTCCTCATGTTTATATTTGTTTTAACAAGCAGCAGGCATTGACATAAATATGTATTTTTCTGGGGGGGGGGGGGGGGTAATGGGTTTTTAACCTCTTCCCGACAGGTCACGCTTACAGGCGTGAAAACACACCGCTCGAAATGTGGCGTGCGGCTGTACGCCACGGCGGCGCGTCAAAGTGCTCCGAGGCAGTGATTCGGCTTGATGTACCGAACTCACGCGCTCAAAGTCAGCGCGTTGCCGTGGTGCGCCAGAGCATAGAGTTTTTTTTTAGTTTTTTACACCTGCCACCAAGGGTTTTTTAAAGTTATTAATCATAATACAGTCACTGTAATAGATTGTTCACTTCTTTTTAGGCAGTTGGTAGTATCATAATGTTTTGTATTATTAATTTTTTTCTTTTTTAGTCCAGTAGTATTGGTACACTTATAGAGGATAGAAGACATTCTTGATTTTTTTTTAAATTGAAGTTTCAAATAAAAATGACAATGAACATGTTTATGTCACTTTTCTGCTGCTTCATACTAATGTCATGTCATACCATTCCCCAAATATCAAAGATAATATGGTGTGTCCCTCTCAGAGAAGCTTAGTAGAATAGTCACAAATATAGAGTTAATCCAGTGCTACCAGGAATGGCATGTAATAATATGCCATTCCCATTGTGAGCTTAGTTTATTCTTTGTCTTTACATCCAAAGGGCTCACATGTGCTTAGTCACCAAGGACTCAGTTACTCAGTTACCTTTCCCTTAATTTTGGAAATATTCTCTTTTATCTCATATTCCACTAGTAATGTTAATAACATTGTAAGAATTATAAAGTCAATAATAATGGTACCCTCATTGATATTAATAGCATTAGAATAAAAAAAAATCCCATAAAATCAAGTAAGTGAAATATGGTATTAATTAGCCCATCACCGCCTGGTGAACAGAAATCCCTGGGCGTTATAAACTCAGGCGATTTCTGCCAATGGCCAGACAATGGGCGCGGGAGTCTGTGACATCAAACTGAACGTCCCGCTCCACATGTTCTGGTACATCACCGAGCGTACAGGCCAAGCTATTTATGACATCTGGGTTGGGTTAACTCCTTGGTAGCTGAACACTTGTGGAGTCATCCGTATGTATAAACATTTCCCAAAACAAAACTACTGTGAACATTACATGGTCCTGGTGGCATTGGATTAATCTGTTTTTGCTCTTTACTCTTCTTGATTTGTCCTGCTTTGTAGCTTAAAGTTGCATTTAAGATATTTGGTTTTCTTACACTTTTGGAAAAGATTAAGAAAAGATAGAAGTATTAAAAAAAAATTCTGTACATTCTAAAGAAAATTGCAAATTTATATTTGCCAGGTACCTTTAAATAGGTCATGGTGAACTCAAATATCCACCTGGCATCTTGTGAATTAGTGAGAACATTGAAATTGCCATGATATGTATAATGATCATCTGATGCCAAGGGAATAATAGTCATAATTTCATGACTGTTATAAACTGGTCAGATGACCATTACTTTTGTGTTTCCTTTCTCCTGTTTTCAGCCTCTTATATCCTGTCAGTTATCTCATTTATTTTCTCTTCTGTCCATTCTGGTCCTCTCCTTTTCTCCCATCTTTTTGCCTTGTCTATTGTCAACCTCCTTGGATTTCAACTGGTTAAATCTGTGCAGTTAACCTTGGTGATGATAACATCTTGTCATTTCATGTGTCTGATTCACAGCTATGATAAAATTAAAGTTGGCTATTGTTCCATCTTGAGATAGTATTGTGAAATGAATTAGTCCATTCATTGTGTTCATATCTTTATTACACCTTTGAGACAAGAAGTGTTTAAAACCTGTGGGCAGGTTCAACTTGGACAGTGGCTTATAGGAATACTAAGTAGTTAACCCCTTAGTGACGGGTGAAGAAAACTAATAAAAAAAACTACGCTTTGGTGATCAATGGCAACGTGCCAACTTTGAGCGTGGGAGTTTGGTACATCAAGCCAAATCAATGGCTCGTAGCGCTTTGGCGCGCCGCCGCGGCATACATCCACATGCCACATTTTGAGCAGTTTGTTTTGACATCTATAGACGTGACCTGTCATGAAGGGGTTAATCACTATATCTTTTTATAAAATAGATTAAAGTTTTCAGTTCTGTAGAACTGTATGTGGATTAATTGTCTTGTATGTATGAATCAGTGACATGAATTCAATGGGGGAATTTTTCATGTCTCAGGATTCAGATGATAAATAAAACATGTTAATAATTTTTGTGCTGTTTTCAAAGATTGAGGCACTTAGCATGAGGATGAAGTCTCAGGGAAACAGCTCTTTTCAATTGTACTTTTGTTTGTTTGTGATATCCAGAAACTCAGGAGAGAGATTAGATATAGTTTACATTGGGCCTATATGGTGGGCTGGTAGAAATTAAGTAGTAGAAACATTGAGAGATGTTGCAAGGTGATTAGATTTTAAAATATCCTTTTGGTTTCTTTGATAAATTTGTCAGTGAGTTTCAGAACTCCAGGAGAAGACTGAAATATGATCACCATATATACCGCTGATAAACCAGCCCTAATTTCAAGGCGTGATTGGTTTATATCTGTTAGAGCTGTTCATTTTCTGTGCATAAAGTGATTTCATCTTTCAAGATCTGAATACTTTAACCCAATGGCGACGGGTCACGGCTATCGCCGTCATAACAATACGCACGATGTGAGGCAATGATTCGGCTTGATGTACCGATATCACGCGCTCAGAGTCGGCGCGCTGCCGCCGTTCGCCAGAGCGTAGAGTTTTTTTTAATTTGCTATACCCGGCGCCATTGGGTTAAATATGATTTTGATGGTATACCTGATAGATTTTTTGGGATAGGTTATTGCTAATGTATTAAACTTTGATTTGTGAATTACAGGAATGGCAGTGAACCATTCTGCATGTTGTATGTCAGTAAAGCATGGTGTCATAGATTCAACACTTCTAAGAGAAATACTTCTGGAGAAAATAACCATTCTACTTTTATTTCATTTTTATTTATTTAAAACTCCATAATCTCAGTTTTGAAATTCATCCTTTCCTTTATTGGCATGTGATTTTCCTCTTCATTGCACACTGTTTCTCTGAGGATATGATCACTGAGCATATGCTTTGATAACAAGGGCTTGTATATCTCAAAAAATCTGTTTAGTGTTCTTGGTGTGTGCGTGTGTATGTGTCCCCTCCCTTTTTTTAGGGAGTAAGTAAATTGATTTGTGTGCATATTTAATACTTAAAAAACAATCAGTGACTTCATGAGAATGCCCATGACAGTTGGCACTTTATTTTTATATGCCTCGACTACAAAGTCATTATTTGCAGTGGATCCAGATGAAGTTGCTTGTCTAGCGTCTCAAAAGAACAAAACAGAAATCAGAGATTTCTTAAAAGATCTTTATGGGCCAGTAACCTCTCTAGGCTGGTAGTTTAAGGTAGTAGGCCACTCATGGCTGGTTTGTTTGCCATCTCCACATTCCATTTCTTCCCATCGCTTCCCATCACTTTTCTTCTCTTCTCTTCCTTTCTCTGTCTCTCTTCTCTTTTCATCCCTTCCCTTTTTCTCTTCCCCTCTTTCTCCTTCTGTTCCCTTTCATATCCTATTCTGCCCTGCCCTGCCCTACCTTGCCTTGCCTTGCCTTGCCTTGCCTTGCCTTGCCTTTATTAGTGGAAGATATACAGCCTTTTTTTCAACTTTTTTTTTTAAAACTGCGGTGTGAATAAGATAATTTGAGTTAATTTGAATAGTGTCTCCATTTATCTTGATCTTGGCTCTGAATACTGCATGTACAAGCAATATATGTATCATTTTGTATTTGATATGACCTCCCTTAGGGTGTGTGGTATGTTCTATGTATACAGAATTCTTCCCTTTAGATAATTATGTTAGCAGCACCTTGTAGAGTTTGAAAGATATAGGTATTGCTCAAGGGGCTAAATTACACATTGATTAAAGGGACAACTTTGTTTTAAAGCAGAATGTTAACCCCTTGGTGACGGGTGATGAAAACTAAAAAAAAACTCTATGCGCTGGCGATCAATGGCAATGTGCCGACTTTGACTGCGGGAGTTCAGTACATCAAGCTGAATCACCGCTTTGTAGCACTTTGGCGCGCGACAGCGGCGTACAGCCGCATGCCACATTTTGAGGGGTTACTTATGACGTCTAGAGATGTGACCCGTCATGAAGGGGTTAATGTAGTCTAAGTATAGTCATTAGATCTAAAGTGCAAAAGCGATTAAATCTTTCATGAGAAATAAAATATTTCACATGAGATCAAGCCACATATAATATGCATTATTATGATAATTAATACTGTGATGCTTTGTACGTGAAAAGAATTGTAACTATGAGAAGATGATATAAAAATTGGCCAACATTGACTGAGGTGAGATTTGTATATTCTTGTGCATACTGTTTGGTGATAAGGTGATTAATTTTCACTTCAGGTTCAAGGTTAATGTTGTACTTAATGATCTAGGGATTTCTGCTTCTGTAGAAAAACAAATTACTCCATATATGCTCAGAATATTGAATGTAATTAAATGGTTGGACCATGGCAAATTTCATTCTTTTTTCTTCTGGAATATAGTTGAAGAGATGTGTTTTAGATTAGTAATATTTGATTTAGAGTTGTAAATGGAATACTGTACCTAAGAATTCATGAACTTCTTGATGTGATGATGTGATCATGCTGACAGACCTTTCCTGTTTTATGTATTCATATATAATTTATAGCTAATAATTTTGTTATATTTTGTTTTGTGATCATACAAAAAACATTTATGTGACCTGATTACATATTAAAAACAAACAAACATCAAGCAGTGAATTGGATCTAAGATACCTTGTTATTTGATTTGTTAGATGGAACAAGAAGTGGGTCACCATGGTGTTTCCTTTTAATACTGTGTTCTGTGTCATAGATATGAATAGAATGTATAGTAGGAATATCTGGGTAGAGTGTATTAGGTTAATCTTAATATATTATGCAAGTGTTTTAATATAAAAGAAATGTTGCATGTACATCAGATCAGCATGAGGTCTTACATGTAGTGAAGTGTATAGTATTTTTTATGCTTTAGATCTATTTAATTGCTAAAAGAATGTTGTAATGTAAAAAATATAATTGTTAACGGTTTTCTCACTTTTGTGTTTCCCATCTTTACCATAGATAGGACAAAGCATTGCATGGCATCATATTTTACATTTTAAATTTTGTAGATTTACAAACTGCTCACTTTGTTATTGCTCTGTAGTACCAGTGCTTGCACAATACCAAGAAAAATGAACTAGATAATATATTATGGCTTTAAACATTTCCACCATACCATTCAGTGCTTACTTCCTTGTGGGCCTGTGTATGGCACCTACTTCAAAATATAACTGTTGATAACCAACATAAAATAGATGACTGTAGAATTAAAATATGTCTTGATTTTCTTTTAAGTTATGAAGCAGGATATTTTTCATTCCATGTCAACAAATCAAGAAATATGCAGTCCATTGCTTTGTACTGTTCATTAACAGTAGCAACTGGCAGCAGTCCAAGCACTTCTCTGTTACATTCTCAGATATAATAGAGAACTGTCAAGTTTAATGGGCTAATCTGTCTGTATAATTTCTGAAAGGGTAGTTGTCACTTGTGTTAATTTGTGTTTATGTATGACAAAGTGTTTAACCTCTTGCAGAGTTAGAGGTAACATTGCAACAATCACAGACAAGCATAGTCTTGATGGGCTGAGATTATAAGAAAATATATTACCTTAAAAGTATAGTTGATGTTTAACCCTACGGTGCCAGGTATCAGAAATTTCTAGGCATCATAAACTCTGGTGATTTCTGGCAACATGCAGATGCTGGACACGGAACTTCCTGCTCCACATGCTCTAGCACATTGCTGCGTGTATAGCCACACCCCACAGACCACACAGTTTGTTATGACAGCTGTACATGTGACCCATCTGTAAGGGGTTATGATCTTAAATTAATGTACTTATTATTTATATGTGGTTGGATAGGTTTATATGCATTGTGTGTATTATTGATATCTGGAAGCTTCCCTTTTCAGCAGGGCTAATAACCATCAGGTCTTGTAATAAGAAAATGAAAATTCAATTTTTTTTTTTCCATTTGTTACTCTCTGTATCTGTACCATAAATCTAGATCAGTGTAAGTGTGAGTGCATGTGTGCATGTGTCCATGTCTCTATGTATGTCAATATGTATGTTTGTTTGTACTTATGCTTATATTTGTGTGTATGTGTGAGGAGTTAAAGTAACTAGGTAATTAGGAACTGATTGGGCACAGATAGGTAACACATGGGATTTACCCTCACTATTGAGTGGGTGGCATGATGCCAGATAGAGCTGGAGTATCTTGTAAACCCTTTTGGCAGTTTATATCCCACCTTGAATATCCCTACAAAAATCCAAACCATGATATGAAACAACTCCTCACCCATATGCATGCAATATTACAAGACCCATCCATGAGAGATTAAAAGCACAGGTATAAATGTATATCATTCAAAATTGACTCAGCAAAATATTGTTAAGTGGATAGTAACACATTGTAACATTGTTAATGATCCTTCAGTTAACATTAATTCTTTTTCTCTCTTGTTCCTTCTAGCCGATAAAACTCCTGCAAGAGTTGTGTACGTTCCCTCCCATCTTTATCATATGTTGTTTGAGCTCTTCAAGAATGCCATGCGTGCAGTGATTGAGCATCATGGTACTGGTGCTGATGACTTCCCACCCTTGGAAGTGCTTTTGGTTATGGGCACAGAAGACCTTGTCATTAAGGTAATACTTGTGTTCTTTTTTCTTACAGAATTCCACAAATATTAATTTTATACTAGTTATTGCTATCATTATTGTTAAATCTTTGTGGGCTTGTTATCATAATTGTAATTTTTTTTTTATTATTTTTTTTTTTATTTTTTTTATTAGTATTATAATTATTATTTCTTTGTTTTTCTTACAAGGTCTGTTTTCTTCAATCAGATTGCCAAATTTCACACAGAATCTTTGGGTAGTAATGATAACATAGGGAGATATTGAACTAATGAACTCTACTAAGATAATAACAATGATGATAACAACAATAACAACAACAATACCCCCCATCCCTCACTCACTGTTGTCATGGGGGCACTTAGGAGACATAGACTGAGGCCCATTATAGGAAATCCTCCCTGCCTTGGACGTCATCACTTGCCACATTCCGCTTTTTCTGTCTGATTCTCAAGGTGTGAGAGTCTTACTGAAAAGATGAAAGACTGGTTTTGTGTCAGTCCTGAATGGCCTCTGGGAACCATGGGCACAGTATTCCCTTGGTTAATCACCTTACCCTAACCCCTTATGGAGACCTAGACTGTTCCTTTTCCCCACTTATTTCAGGCTCACCATGGCCAATAATGAAGATTCTTTTTACCCTTAGGATAAAAAAAAATCCTTATTAGGGGCATTAAGGCTTGCTCCTTCATCAACCAGCCTATCTTAATTTGATTTCTCTGGTTTCCTGACCCCTGCCTCTCCTTTGACCACAACTCAGACCACTAATACTGATACTCCATCCTTCGATGATTACTGATATCTCTATCCATTCCAAATCATCCACCCAGGTCATTTCTCATCCTTCAGAACTTGCCCCTTCCTCTCCATTTCCTACTGTGCAGTCTACTTCATTGTCTATATTACTATTTTTCATCCCTATTGACCTCCTCCCCGCAGTACTACCTCACTCCACACCACCATATCTTCCTCCCACCCTCATTCTTCTACTGTTTTCACCTCTGTAAACTTTGAGTATTCTTTGTGGCCTAAGTGAGATTGATTCTTCTTGATACACCATACAGCCCTTAACTCTGACAATATCCTTCTCTTCTAAGAATGTCATAAAAAGAAGTATTCAAACTTTCCATTCGCAGTCATTTTGGTTGATCACACTGTGTCACAGTTACGTCTGAGTCCTAAGCTCATGCACTATCTACCCCACTGACTTCAGTGGCAAACCCATTCCTGCCTATCCTCACTCCTCTCTTAACCCCTTGGATCTGGGTGACGTGACCATCACGTCATGAAAAAATATATCAGCATCTCCCCTAATATCTTTTGCCAGAACCATCCTACCTCTACTCCCTCTCTCCCCAGTCAAATTCCTTTTCCAGTTTAAATCCAGATACTCCTTTTGCTACCACTTCCCTGATACCTATTCCTCCTCCTCAATTAACCTATTGCACCAGACAGTCTAAATGTTCCACCCCATCATCTTCCACATTCTCTCCTACACCCACCTCCAGAAATTTGTGAAGACTTCCTAAACATGACTCAAGAAAATGCTCCACTCCCCCATTCACACTCCAATCCCTCTATTCCTATACTCTCTACATTCAAAGTATTTAGTGATATTGATCCTCCTCCTCCTCAAGCTCCCACTCTCTCCCAAAACACCCCATCCTTTCCTTCTCCATGTGCACCATCATTCTCTCTCATATCCCCATTACCCTTACCACTCCCACCTGGTAATGCATGTGATTTCCTTATGTTGGAACAGTTTCCTTCTCTGGATTCTTCCCCTCCTGACATTCTTCCTGACACTTCACCACATTCTCCTGTTCCCTTATCTTATTCCCCAGATTCTTCTCCTCCTACTTCTCCAACACCCATTTCTACCATTGATTGTTTGGCTCCTTTGCCAGTTTTCCTTCCTCAGACACCCTTAACCCTTTCCTCTTTTACTAATCTCTGCCTTACTTCATGTTCTCGCCCCTCCTTACTCTTTTCCAAACTATCTGATAGTGCTCTATAACCTTTGGCATCTAACACGTTTTATCCTAATTTGTAATTCATTTTTACCCTTTTTGCCACAGTACTTTACCATAGTGCTATATGACCTTTGATGTCTAGGACATTTATTTATTTTATCCATTAACCATTAACCAATAATAATAATAGTGATGATGATGACGATGACGATAATAATATTAATAATAATAATATTATTATTATTATTATTAT
>NC_061823.1:18994163-19001663 GCF_019202785.1 Penaeus chinensis | reverse complement strand
CGTCGCGAATGGGTTAAAAGTTATTTTTTATAATCTTTTTAATTAAAAGATCAACAGTCTTCTTCTCCCAGTCTGCCCACCCACTCTCCATTCCTTTTCACTTGACTTATTAGGAAAGGGGGGAGGGGGTAGGATTGGGTGAGTGTGTGTGTTTGTCTTGCATGGTCTCTTTGTGTTTTGTTGGCTCTTCCTATCCCTATCCTGTTTATTTTGCACTAGATTGGCTGGCTGTGCTCTCTATTACTGGTTGGCAGGTGGAGCCATCTAGTTATTGTGTGCCCTTTTATATAGTAGGGAGGCACCAGTCTCTTTGTTACTGTTGTGGTTCCTGCCTGGTTGTATCTGGTTGTAGTTTACTGGGATGTTCTCTCTACTCTAGTCTGGCAACTAGGAATGCTCTTGCACCATGACCTCTGTCTTGTTTCAAGAGTGAGTGGTGTATTTTGACTCTTTACAGTCTTTTTCCTGTCCCTTGTGCAAACTGCTTGTGGCCTAACCTTATCAGAGTTGGGGGCTGACTGATACGTTACGTCCTTGCTCTCACAGCTGCTGTTGCCTTCCCTTAACCCACAACAGCAGAGCTGATGGGTGGAGAATGGTTGCCAAGTGGATTATCCCCCTTCCTCTTCTCTGGTTTTGGATGTAATGTTTAGTTACTGTGATTCATTGCAGCGGACCCTCTCACACTGCTAATTTAACCCCACAGTTTCCCTTGGATACCTAATAGCCTCCCTAGCTATCATGTCTAGTATTGTTGCTGCTGTTAGTTAGACTGGCTGAAACCACTGTGAATGCACACTAAACATCCTAAGAAATCCAGTGATAGATTTTCAGATGTGGACCTATATTTGATGACTGATATTAATTTGAAAACTGTTTGGATTCTGATATTAAAAATGAATGTGTAGAATGATATTATTTTTCTTCATTTGTTGCAAATCACATTTTTCAGTTCCAGATACCCAAAAAGAAGGGAGATTGTTTCCCTTTCAAAAAATGTATTTTCTGTCTCTCTGATTTGGTGTCAAGTTGCTGTTGCAACTGCGCTAAAAGCGTTATCAGTATTTCCCAATTGAGTTGAGTCATAGTTGTTAAATTAAACAATACCCACAAGAATGAAAAACAGGAGAACAATCCCCAACCATCAATTGCTGTGCACATCAATAATTGATAACATCTACAGTTATCATATGTGATGTGTTAAGTGTGTTTTTGCAAAGTATAAATGGGGAAACCATTTTTGTTTTTATTCTATGGACGTTAATTTTTTTGTGTGTGTGTGTGTGTGTGTGTGTGTGTGTGTGTGTGTGTGTGTGTGTGTGTGTGTGTGTGTGTGTGTGTGTGTGTGTGTGTGTGTGTGTGTGTGTGTGTGTGTGTTTTTTGCCAATGCTGAAGGAACATGGCAGTTTGATTCCTACTTAGTGGTTCTAGCTATGTGGTCTCGGAAGATACATGTGCATAATATACTGCATAATAATAATTCAAGCTTTAGTTTAGTTGTGGACTTGCCTGTCAGCAATTTTTTATTATTCATTAAATAATATATGCACATGTATATACAACACATTTTTCTTCCTGTAAAATAAATATGTAGTTATATAATAAAAAGATGAGGAAATCTTTATTTATTAAATGAATGCTTATCAGTTTTTACGGATGGCATCTACTTCAAACACTAAAACAATTGCTTCTGAGAGCCAGTCTGCTTTAGTCTGCAGTGATGGATCCTCCAGGGAAAAGATCATATCTGTAGTGCATGATCATTGCCCTAAACATACCCCCTATGCTTCTTTGGGCCGCTTTGATCCTCCACAATGGTCAACTTCCCAAAAATGGTTGCAGATAGTACAGATGACCTCCAGATGATCCACCATCAAAAGAATTGGGAGCCAATCGAGAAACAATATTTAAGAGCAGCTAAGAAGACACGAGAGTCTGGATCTGTTCTTCCTGGGGCATCTTCAAAACTTCATAAGCTTTTCAAGGCTTCAGCCTTATGTGGCCAAAAAGGTGTCACACTTTCCTTGGAATCTTCTGTTTTTGCTTCACCAGTTCCAGTTCAGTCCGAAGCTTCTTGTAAATCGCCTACAAAGGCTCATCATGGAAAGCAGTCATCTCGGGACAAGAAGCAAACAAGATTAACCCAATGCCACAGGGGAAAATGAATAAAAAATGTGGAAAATACTGTGCTGATTTCCTATATTTTTTGTGAAATGTCTCTGCACATAGATGGCTTTGCTAGTGCTTAGCCACAGAGGAGTCAGTTAGTAGACCTTGTGACCTTACCTGATTTGAATTGGCTGGAAAAATGTATTTTTTACTAGTGCTATGAATATCCTTGGTGTTATTCTTATTATATACATAATTACTATAATGTTATAAACATCAGTAACAGCATGATAAGATAATGTAAAATATTTTCGTAAATCAAAGAAAAGGGTAAACGGGCAAGACAGGCAGTACTCGTAATTGGCTCATTGGTGACTTAGTACAAGTGTAGCCATATTTGTGTAAAAACAATCAAGCAAGTAACTCAGTGGGCATATCACATACATACACGTCATGCCTGTTGGCATTGGGTTAATTGAATTACTAGGTGAAATGATTGAACTTTCACCTAAGTTACATGAAGGTCTAAAGCATTCATCTTGTCATTCTTTTCCAAAATCATTACAAAGATCGTTGTCATTTGCAGGAAGTCCCTTGTCATCAACAAGTGAAAAGTATTTGACCATTCATTCCTGCAGTTACTTGCCTCCTCATAAAAGAATTCTATCTTCTCTTTCACAACAACAGAGGCAGGATGATAGAGGTCAAAATCTTGAATCTGAATATAGCTCATCTATTCAGACATCTTTTAACAAGAACAATCTGATCTCTCCTTTGGAAAAACATGATACAGTACTAGAAATTAGCCATGCTGCAGAAGAGCCCCTTTGACATCCAAGTGCAGGTTGGATGAAAATTCCAGTACATTGGCAAGTAGAGCAAAATAATGCTTAAGAATTAGTTGTTTATGATAGAATATTAAGAGAAGGTCAGGAAGATCTCGTTATTATTGACTATGCGGAAGTCGGAACCTTTGAGAACTTGAGAACGGAATGTATTCTCTGGTGACCAAGTGTCGCCAGAAGTTTCATCTGTTTGATGTGCTACAGCAGCAACTGATATAGCAGAAGCATTGTCAGCCATTGCTTCATTAGCAACACCACCAGCTGAATCTCCATTAGTCCGTTTCAAGTCTGCCTGGACTTGACATGCACTACTTCACATTCTGACTCCTCAGATACCACCTTTAATACTTGTGGAAGATTTACGGAATTGGTGGCTTGTCTGTGCTACACACACATATGCTGCTAGACCTAGTTCATCTGCAGGACCTGTGCCATCTTTATGTGCTCTACAGTGACCTATGGATTCTGAACAAATGATACTTTCTCAGTTTCTTTCTGCTCCAAAAATTCACAAGGAAGATTTTCTCCTCAGCTAAGAATACCAGACAATAGATTCTTGTTGGCAGATCATACAGCCCGGTACACCACTCAACAGTCATGGAATACTTCATCAATAATGTCAATACTTACTAAACTATTACTGTCAGCAAAAGCAATGTTCCAGAATCCTGGATTTGATTCTGGGTTGATTCTTAACCCCTTGGTGATGGGTGTAGAAAACTTTAAAAAAACTCTACGGTCTGGCGATCAATGGCAACGCACCGACTTTGAGCACGGGAGATCGGTACATCAAGCCGAAGCACCGCCTCGGAGCAATTTGGCGCGCTGCCGCAAAGTACAGATTAGAACTGCGTGAAAGCACGTTTCCTAAGAATCTGATAAAAATTAAATCAGATCTCCTGAGTAACACACCTTTTCACCGATTACCTTGTGGAGATGAATAGATAGTGTGATCTCTGAATAAAGAGATACCACAACCTGTGAAATGTAAGGTTCCTAACAACTTTTTCCAATGATTGCTCCATGCACCACCAACTTCTAAAGTTAAGTTAACTGAATGCTGCTGCATAAATGCTATGCTCCTTTTTTTTTTAAATGTCTCTTTTAGATGGCTCTGCTTGTGCTTAGCCACAAAGGAGTCAATTAGTAGACCTTGTGACCTTACTTGATTTCACCTTGCCTTGAATTGGAGGGAAATTTTATTTTATTAATGCAATGAATATCGATAGTGTTATTTTTATGGTAGACAATATAATTACTATAATGTTATAAACATTAGTAACAGCAAAATAGGATAACGTAAAATAAAAGGGTAAATGGGTGAGACAGGCAGTACTCGTAATTGGCTTATTAGCAACTTAATACAATTGTAGCCATCTATGTGTAAAAAAAATAAAGTAACTTACAGTTGGCATGGCATGTACATACATTCCATGCCCAGCAGCTCTGGGTTAAGAAGGTCTAATTCTTCTAAGCGCTCCTTGACTTCACGGGAATGTCATCAATCCAATTATAACAGGATCTTCCCATAATTTTATAGATCACAAAGTCTGGAAGGTGCAGCTTCTAAATCCACAGCTTCGCATTTTCAAAATGATACAATACGTGGAAATGAGAAGATATCTTGCAATAATTGCCCATGCAATTCCCAGTTTTGATCTGAGGTCAGTGAGCGGGTGCGTTGTGTGTGTAAGAACTAGGGGTTTGGAGTAATGGGCAATTACAGCAGTTGATATTTGGGAATTGTTCTCCTGTTTTTCGCTCAGATAGGCCATTGGTTATTTTAACAACGATGACTCGACTCAGTTGGGAAGTACCGATTATGCTTTCAGTGTAGTCACTACAGTATCTTGACACCAGACCACCAAGACAGTAAAAGAACATTTTCCATCTGTCAGATGTCTTTTTTTTTTCTAATACTTATCTACAATATGTCCTCTTTCAGCATTTGATTTGCCATTACTCTTTATGGTTTACTTTTCTTCTTTCCTTCACCAGGCCATCTCCAGTGAAGCTAATGAACTTCTTCCAGTCTACAATAAAACTTGTCAGAGGCAGTATTCCACACCTATTCAGACCCACGACTGGTCTTCACAGGTGCATTCAGCAATGTTCATAAGACCTTTCAGCACAAATGTTCTCCAGAGACTGCAACAGGGGCACAATTTCTCAACAAGCAGTAAATGCACGGCCTCTAAGTGACTCTGGCATATTGGAAAATAGAAGTTTGACCTGAAGTGTAGGTGGTAATAATGTGAGCTGAGCTGTTCTGTTTGTAGTTTTTATGTTTACTGAGGCTCAATACAGATATGTATTTTTATTCTGAATATGTCTGATAGAGTGCAAGTTAGATTATAAATTTTTTATTATAATAGGAGTTCTTGGATATCCTGTTGAAGTAGAGCTTATAAGTTGTGGCATATTAGATGTTTTTTTTCATGATATAGTTTTGTTTTATCATTGAAGTTTTGGTTTCTATATACAGTTTGTGTATAAAAAGGTAATCTTTCTAACCATCTGTTTCAACATTTTAAGACATAATGCGGGTTAGGTATTTTAAAGATAATAGGTGTTGTTTACATACCTTTTCAAAATTATTTGCACAAGTGGAAATATATTATCTTAGGCACTTGAATAAACAAGTATCTTGTGTACATATTGCCAACTAGACAAATATCTATTTTATTTCTTTTATGCATAATTTTAGGCGTAATTGTACATCCAGATGACATACATGTTTCACAGGAAGTAGCAACTTTGCTGGAAGTTAGTGCATGCATGTGAAAAGGAGGTGTGATGATTGCTGGTTACTCTGGACAGTGCTTACATCCATAACCCCCAGTGCTTCCCTTCACCTTTTCAATCCAGTTTCTGTATGGGTACCTGGCAACTGAACTAGGGTGTAAATGGGGGGTTATAATAAGGTTGTTAACTCTCAAACATAGAATTGCTACTATGCTTGAGAATTACATAAGAGTGGACCATCATACACTTCATCACTTTTACGTGATAGAACTGTTATGTAAACTGCTGAATGTATCAGGCATCAGTCTATTGTTATAATATGTCATTGGAAGTTTTTAAATTGCCTCCCTATGATAATTAAGTACAAGTATTTTTGTGTAATAGATCTGAAAATATTATTATCAGACAATACTTGAAAAAAAATTGTTGTGAGCATGATTTAACATTTGAATTATGTCATTTAAGGATAAAGACCTTTTCATTCACTCATTTGTTCATTTAATTACATGGCTTATACAAAGTGAAACTCACAAGCAAGACAAACTAGTCAACATTATGTTTTAGAAATGTAGTACGTAATACATTCATTGAATACATACTGTTTGGAAAGATTACATCATTAACATGTTTTTGTTATATATTTGATTTGTAAAATTTTATAGAAAAAGAGTGCTATGGAGCTTTATAAAGTGATTTGTCTTGTTACTAGGACTACATAATGATAGTCTTTTTTTCTTATTGAGTATTGACAAAGCCTGATTTTATGATGCCTTTACTTCCAACAGAAAATAGCCCATAGCAGGATCCATTTAATATTGTGCATTTACTTACAAGAGGTAAAGACAAGTATACAGCTTTGCTATTTTAGTTCAGCTTTTGAAGAACAGTGAAATTATTTGGAAACTTTTTTTTTTTTTTGTAAATAGAAACAATTTTATATATTGTACATATTCTTTGCCATGTTTGGATTGAAGAATTTTTTTTTTTTTTTTTTTTTAGAGGTGGAAATGAGGAGTGAGGATTTAAGTGCTGAGAGATATTCAGCATAATCCGAATGTTAATTCCGTGTTATACTTTTCATATTGCAGGAAAAGTCAAACTTTCAGTGTTCAGAGCAGGTTCCTGTGTGGACAAGTAACCAATGCAAGTTCTAGTTACTTATTTATTAAATATTTTATTAATTTCTATAAGGCACAACTTTCTAGCAGATAACTATTTTTGTATTTGCTGCAGCAGTATGAGTGATTTACATTTTCATTTTTGCCTAGTCATTTTCAGTTTTTAGGTATAGTTATATTCATTTTAGTACCTAGGTGTCTGGTACCATTATTTTTTTAGTGTTTGATCATGCAACTGTGATGTAATGAGAGTGGATATATCCGTAGATATTTAGTTTATTCCCAATGTCTATATTTTGCAGCTCCTGTCATATCCTTGTATCAAGTAGCTTAGCACCATCTAAAACAAGACATTGATACAATGCTTGCAACTGTTTTGTGAGTGTGATAGTCACTTCTATAATACTAGTAGTGGAACTTTCAAGCTCACTGTTGTATCATGAAGATTATTAACTTTGAATGCTTCTCTCACCAGTGCTAGTACTATGTGGGCTTTGTCAGCAAGGTGTATTTCAGTTTTGGTCAGCAATATATACACAGCTTATATACTCTACACCTCATCCTAAGTACCATTCAGTTAGTGTTGTGATTAATAGTAATTGTATTATTTAGCTGCTTTGTTTTCTCGGATTGCTGGAACTCTGAAAATAGATGTTTTGAATGTGACTTGCACATTGTGTGCC
>NC_061823.1:18981663-18989163 GCF_019202785.1 Penaeus chinensis | reverse complement strand
ACAATGCTACTCCATTCCTCCCAGAGGAAATCGTAAGAAATCCATTAACATTGCCAAAATTACTTTCCGTAGACATGACCTTCCCTTTAATGTTTACATAGGTGGGGAATCCCTACCTGTCCGACCATATCAACCTCCTCCTCGTCAGTGCCAAAATTGTTGGCGTTTAGGACACCCAGCCAAACACTGTCATTCCACAGCCAGATGCCCGCTATGTGCCCAACCTGGCCATACTCGATCAAACTGCTCTGCACAATCGCGCACATGTGCAAACTGTGGCGGCCCCCATAATGTATTTTATAAAGGCTGCCCCACCTACAAATTTGAGTCTGAGGTAGCAACCTTCAGATTCAGACTTGGACTCACTCTACGTGAAGCCAGGCAGGAGGCTCGTCGACAAGGTTTTTCTCTTACCCCTTACTCTAGTAATGTCGCTCACTCTGCCACTCCCCCTACCCCCCTAGCTCCTAGACCCTCTCCTAAACCTAACCCCCCTCCATCTAACTTCCCCTCTTCTACCTCCTACCTTCCCCAGTCAAATTATTTTGCCATCCTAAATCCAGACACTCCAATCTCTACCCAGTCAAATTCTTTTGCCATTCTAAATCCAGACACTCCAATCTCTACTACAGCCCCAACACCTTCCCCTCTCCCTCCCTGCTCTACCCGCAGCAGACAGAATAAACGTTCCACCCCCTCTTCCCCTACCCCACAATCACATCCACCTTCCTTTGCCCCTATTCTTCAGACACCAGACTTCTCTCCCCCCCCTCACAAGAAAACCTTTATCTCACAAAACTCCCCAACCATCTCCACTACAGAAACTCTTGAAGATATCCAGAACTACATAATCGAGTCCCAAACTAATACTCATCCACCTTCAAATTCTACAACTCCCGCTCCCCCCACACTCAAAGTGACTGCCGATATCCATCCTCCTCCTACTCATATTCTCCCTACACCCAATCCTCCTACCCCATCCCAACAAAACCCATTCCCCCCGACTCCAACCCCACCTATATTAACCCTCCCACCATCCCCTCTATCCCTTCCACTCCCTCCTGGATACACACGTGAATCCCTCATGTCACAAGTACCCTCTTCCCCAGACCCTCTACCTCCCGACACCCCTCCTGATACAACACTACCTCCCCAACCTCATTCTTTATCCCACCCTCTAGCACCTTCCCCTTCAAATTCTCCAACACGCACTGCAATATTTGCCAGTAAATCAACGAAAGTATAACTATCCTTCATTGGAACATTCGCGGTTTCCGAATGTTCCTCTTTCAGTCCCACATATTCTATTGTCATGCCCACGTCCTCCCTACATAGACATCCCAACTTATCAGACATCCTTACAGAATCTCACACTTTCTGCGTTGACAACCTGTTTTCCTTCCTCAAACGCATATATATCCTTCACTTGATCTAACCCTTTACATTACCTCATCCGACCCTAACCCATTCACTCACCAATTCCTTAACCTAGCTTTAACAACTAATCACTGACCCAACCACCCTTCACTAACATTAACTATAGTGCTACATGACCTTAGATGTCTAGCACATTTATTTTGCTTTTAACCATTAACCATTCCGAGGGGATAGACATCTGATGAGCAAAGGAAGTGAGGTGTAGAAGAGGATGCAGTGGAAGATAGGGTGGAATGTTTGTATTGTCTGGTGCGATTGGTGGAGCAAGGAGGAAGAGTAGGTACTAGGGAAGTAGAGTTTGGAGTGAAACTTCAGAACAACAAAAGAATTTGACTGGAGGAGAGAGGGACCATTAAGAAGTATAAGGAAGAGATATTGGGGGAGATGTAGCAATATCTTGGGGCAGAAGGGGGAGGGGTAGAGCATTAGAGTAGGGAGCAGGAGAAAAACCTTGTCGATGTGCTTCCTGTTTGGCTTTCCATAAAGTGAGGCCAAGTTTGAATCTAAAAACTATACCTCAAATTCAAACTTGTAGACAGGACAGCTCCTATAAAATACATTATAGGAGCCCCCATAATTGGCGCACAAGCAAAAACGACCCCCTTCCCAATCACCTCCCTGGTGTTGCCGTTGGGATTGGGGCTTAGGAGATGGAGATTGGGACCCATTGTTGGGGATCACTCTTGCCTTGGGCCTCAGCCCTCGACTTGACTAATTTTGCACGGTCTTTTACCCTTCCCCTTTTCATTTCTTTCTCTTCTCCAACCCACTATCCACTGCCTAAGGTGTGAAAACCAAGTTGAAAGGCTGACTTTGTGCTAGTCATTCCCCAGTTATTTATTTATTTAGTTATTTAGCCCTTGCCCTTCAAAAGGACCCTGAGGGGTGGATTATTTCTCTCCCCAACATAACCTAGGCGTAAAAACAGCCAGTAATGAAGACTGTACCATAATAGGGACATTTGAAGCTTACCCCCTTATCAAGTAGCCCCACTGATTTCTGTTTTCCCGCTTCTCCGATCTCGGGCTTTCCTTTGACACGACTCTGAACACTGCTACTACTACCCCTTCCTCAGTGCCTACTATCACATCAGTCCATATCATCCATCCAGGTCAATACTCAATCTCTAGGAAACATTCCTTCTCTCCCAACGTCCTCTAATTCATCTCCACCCCCACAACTTTCTTTAATAAACCCCATCCTCCCTTAATATTACTCTGCAACCTTATTATCCGCCTCTCCGCAGTACTACCGCTCTCAACACTACTCCCTCTTCCACACGTCCCCGTCCTTCTTCTCCCTTATTCTTTTTTGCCCATCCAAATACCCCCAGAAACAAGTAGGTAAAGTTTCCATCCGCACCTGCCCCGTTGTCATTTACATCCGAATCCCAAGCCATACCATTACTGACTTCCCTGGCAAACCCATTCCTGCCCAACCTCATCCCTTCTTCAATACTTGCACCAGAACTGTCTCCATCTCCCCGACAAACTGCCCTGTCTACGACAAGGATTGGTCTGATTGTGGAGAAGACTTACTCGCCTGCCTCGCGGTCATGATGCGGTATCGGTACAATGCTACACCATCCGCCCCGAGAGGCCGTCGTAAGCCCCCCACCAATATTGCCAAAATTACATTCCGTAGACTCCCCCCTGTTATGTTTACATTGGCGAAGAGCCCCTCCCTTTCCAATCATATCAACCTCACCTACAGTGTCAGAGTTGTTGGTCATCCTGCCAAACACTGCCGTTCCACATCCCACTGCCATATATGTGCCCAATCTGATCATAATCGATCAAACTGTTCTGGACATTCACGCACATATGGTAGCTGTAGTGGCTACCATAATGCATTTTATAGGGGATGCCCTATCATCTCTCCCACCCACTCAAGGTCCCCCCCAATCCATTGTCCGTTATTGTTGTGGGGGGGGGGGGTGCTTCGAAGGCAGAGACTGGAACCTAATGCTGGGGAACTCCCCTCCCTTGGGACTCAGCCCTCGACTCGACTATTTTTTTTCCCTCCTGCTTTTTCGTTTCCATCCCTTCCCCAACCCCTTTTACTATCCACTTCCTAAGGTATGAGGGCCATGTTGAAAGGATAAAAGGCTGACTATCTGCCAGTCCTGAACGGTCTGAGGGAGCCATGGGCACGGTATTCCCCAATTTTAGTTGCCTAGCCCTTACCCCTCAAGGGGACCCTGGGGGGTATACTGTTTCTCTCCCCAACATACTCCAGGCTTACCATTATTAGGGGCAATGAGGCTTGCCCCTTCATCAAATAGCCCCACCAATACAAACTCTCCCGATTCCCTGACCCCAGGCTCTCCTTTGACTACGGCTTCGAAAACTACAACTACTACCCCCTCCTCAATGCCTACGATTACATTATCCACCCAAATCAACACTTAACCCTCAGGAGACATTTCTAATCCCCCAACATTTTCAACTTCATCCCCTCTACCGCCACAGCCTTCTCCATCAACCTTTTTCATGCATTGACCTCTCTCGTAGACTCCCCTTCTCTTAATTTAGATTTCCATTGGTCAATTCTAGACCACTTTTCCTATAGTGACCACTTTCCAGTCCTCCTTTCTCCTACTTCATATGTACCACTTCTTAACTCCCCACGCTGGTGTTTTGATAGAGCCGACTGGCGTACTTTCACTTCAGTCTGCCATTCCTACTCCTCCATCTTCCTTCGCGTCCATTTCAGATATGATACAATGTTTCACAACTACAGTCGTAAGAGCTGCCTACAGCTATTCCTTGAACCTCAAGACCCTATACCTCCAAATGTGTTCCATGGTAGAATTCCGATTGCACTAAAGCGCTTCGCTTAAAACGTGCAGCCTGGAACAGTTACCGCTACAAACGAGGCACCCCTAATCAACTATCTCCTTTTAAAGAGCATCCGCCTGTCTTCGTCGTGCAATCCGGAACCGTAAAACAAATAGTTGGCAAAATTGTTTCCTCAATAACATCTACATCTATATCAACTGTTTGGCGCCGGATCCATAAACTATCGGGTAAACATCCCCCAATCCAGCCCCCGTCCTCCATATTCGAGATACTCTCATCTCTGATCCTGTCCAAGTCGCTAATGAACTGGGTGACTATTTCAGCCAGGTCCCCTTTCACCTTTCTCCACACTTCTCTTCTATTAAGACCATCAGGGAACGCACCCTCATTATCTTCACCCTATCCTCCGTTGAGTCCAATACTGCTCCTTTTTCTTCCTCTGAACCCAATGCTGCCTTACAGTCGTGCCGCAACACTCATGAAGGCCCTGACGGTACAACACCCATCTTCCTTCTTATTAACAATTTTCAACCTCATAGGGACGTCAGGAATTTTTTTGGCGAGATGCTCTTATCCTCCCCCTTCCTGAAGAGAACCGTCCCTGAGAAAATGCCGATTTTCACTTTTTTGTTGAAAAATAGAAAATGGTCTTACAGATTTTAATGAAATTTGGTAGGATGAAAGAGTACTTTATTACGCATCTTTATACTGAATTTTATTTAATTAGACCGAAGGGAATTGTAGGCGCAACGAAACATCGTTGTTAGGTTAAGTCTAGCCTTCTCACGTCCCAGAGTTATCACTTAATTTTTTACATTACTTTTGCTGAGAAAACCTCTAGGTCATATAAACAAAACAACGTATTCCAATTTGGAAATTCATGAATTCGTTTCAAAATTATCGCATGTTACATAACTGCAAAAAGAGAGAAAAAAAAGGTAAAAAATTCGCAAAAAATATATTTGGAATTTAAAATAAACGATGCGTAGGTGTATGCGCATACTGACGTTCTTTTTAGGGGAAAAAGCATTTTGAGATCGGACAAAAACTGTAAGCCGTGAGAAGTCTGAAATATAAAAAAAACCTTTACGAGTAATCGACCTTCAAACTTTTTTGATAATTAATTTTCCATATTTTTTCCGCTTGCTAACTGGCTACTTTTTATATTGCTCTATATCTTGTTCTTTATTTCATTCAGATCGGATCAATAGATATTGCACAGCATCACAAAATACAATATAATATAGCACTGAAGTCAGTCTGCGCCGTAACTATGCGGTCAACGTGACCATAAAATAACGTTGTAATATCACGTCCACGCACTTCTAAACTCGTATTTCTGCCGTAAGGAGTCCTCTATACCTCATATTACCCTTCACCTCGGTTGTCCCATTTTCTTCCCCCCCCCCCCCCCCCCTCGACCGAAAATGGGACGTAAGGAAGATAAGGGGTGTGGGGTAAATATAAATATGCTCTTACGTAATCGCCCATAACCAAACAGGGTGTACAACGAGAGGAAGGGAGAGTAAGAAGAAAGCTAATACTAAAACATGGATACTACTACTCATGGTTCCTGGTCCCCTTTCAACTGAGATGAGGAAAAATCCTCAACTCAGTTGAAATATCCCTTCGGAGAGTATTATGGGCTACCAACTCACTCCTTGTAGCCAAGGGAGGCAGACACGGCACACTGGCACACCCGCGCACACTCTAACACTCGCGTGCGTACTCATTCACTCTCGCGCACACTCATACACTCGCCCGCGTACTCATATACTTGCACGCACACTCATGCACTTGAGCGCACACTCATGCACTCGCGCGCACACTCATATACTCGCATGCGCACTCTAACACTCAAGCGCACACTCATATACTCGCGCGTACACCCTATCACTCGGGCGCTCACTCATACACTCGGGCGCACACTCATTCACTCGCGCGCACGATACTTTTCCCCTCCTGTGATCCATTTCAATAGGTAATGTCAAAATACAACTTGACGTTGGTGCGGCACTAAGTACATAAAGGTGAAATTCGCTGATCAGCGAAATAGTTGTCCGGGGTTAAACCCTCGTTTGACCACCTAATTTTTCTTCGCGGGAGTTCATATCCACGTGGGTAATTCTACAGTAGTATACGAATCTGAAACAGGGCATAACTCATTTTACTCATCTGACCCCTCTGCAATGATTACGACTGATGGGTGAATAAAATATCGGCAGAGTTCTTCGGGTTTATTCTAGGTCAGAGCTGCGGGAGCTGGAGGTGTTGACCGAGCCGATGCTGAGGGCAGAGTGACTTCGGCTCTATGAGTTTTTGAGGGTTCACAAAATATTCGCTAAACATAAGAATATGACAACATTGATTTTTGGTGGGAAATGTCAGTACATACTCTGTTTTATAGCAGTGTAAGGGTCCTGTGGTCAATAGGCTCTCAGGACCTCTAGGTCCAAAGTTTTTGCGTGGGTTCTTCTTCGTAAAGAGATATTTGACGCCCCACACAAAGCACGGCCTTGGCCCGGTGTGATAACTTTGGGTGTTATTACACACAACTTGCTTTGAGGCTAGTATTTTTAATTGTAGGCCAGAGTGCTTACAATTAATAATACGAAGCACTGTGGTAATTTGCAGAATTACTGCAAGGTACCGTCCGAACTCATAATGGTTAAACTCCCGTTCGGCAAGGTTTTAACCCCGACCGGCCCTAACATATAAAGACTGCTAATTGCCCAATGTGTCTTCCATTTCGATACCACAATCCGCCCTTTCACCCTCCTGTCTATTAGCGTCTGCTAGACTTCCCTCCCTCACCTTCACCATCACCCTCGCGCTATCATGGATCACGTAATCAAATTAACATATTCTGGGGAACCTATCTCCTGTGAGGTGGATCTCCAGAAAATCTTTTCGATCACAAAGGGTGCCGTGACACATTGTTTACAATGTTCACAATGGCTACAAGGTTGATGTTGCCAAGCCTGAACAGCTGACCCCTTCCTCTCCTCAACTGGCCAAAGGAAACTCTCGGAACAAGGCTTCAAACCCCTACCTTCCCCTGAGACAAAGGCTAAATGCACGGTCATGGCTAAACAAATCGACAAGTCAATCCTGCCACGATCGTGCGAGTCTATCCAGGCGGAAGTCTCGGCCTAAAACGAAGTCACTGTCGTCGATGTTTATAAACCCCCTGAGTCTCGCATCGTAAAGATCCGTTGCTCTGCGCCTGAGGAGGCACAGAAGCTCCTAACTCGTGGGATTG
>NC_061823.1:18954163-18966663 GCF_019202785.1 Penaeus chinensis | reverse complement strand
TGTTTGTTCTGGCGTTGCATTTTTGTGTCGTCGAAATTCATCACGAGTGTACTGGTCACCTATAAAATGAGACAAGACTATGTACAGGTTTTTATTTGAACCTAAATAAATTAGATATACAATAATTAAGTTTATATAAGTACAGCAATACATAAAGAACTAGAAGCTAAATGTTTAAAATAGTACTTAACCAAAGTTTAGAGAAATTAGATCAATGCCTATAAAAAACACATATAACAACAGCATTAGGTATGAAAGGAATAATCTGAACAAAGTTAAGATGCTGTCATAGTTATCAGAGTCTACAAATTTATGTTTAATCTAATGAAGACATGGCTTCCACATTTTACATGCCAAGAAGAGCCAATGAACCTCCACTGTGTTTGGGGAAGAGAGTGCTTGTCAACTTCTCTGGTTATTGATCCTTAAACAAAGAAATAGTACATGGTTTCAAAGGTATGGGGACACAATGACTTGGATAGAATTTTACAAACTAGTCAGATGCAGGTGATTCACTTATGGGCTGACAAATAAAAATTAAATAAAGTGCCATCCCTGTGAGATAATGTCTACTTAAGAAATGGCTGTTATGTCACATTGAGAAAAATTATGTCCAGTGCCATAGTGTCCTAGAGCCAAAGAAACAGTCTAAGCTCTATCTTGCCAAGCATAACTATGAGAAGTTTGTTGGTTTTGCTAATGCAACGCATGGAGGCTATGGGATGGCTTCATGTGGTTCTATTCTGAACAAGTACCAACTTAAGTATCCCATGTCAAAAATGACATAATAAAAGGTTTGAGCATATCATAATATATTTGTCAGACTGGGTGTGTGTAAAAATAAAATGAGAAAGAATCCAAATGCAAAATGTTGTCATTTCTGGCCTTCATCCTGTCAACTGCAACCAAGATTTAAAAATAATATTGCTTAATTAAACTAAATTCTGGCCATTAAAAATGAAGATGACAAACTCAAATAATTTTACAACAGTTTAGCAGAAAATATTGATTCTTCATTCATGAACATTTTACAGACTTACCAAGAGCTTTCAGTTCTACAGGAAAACCACGATGTAACTTCAGAATGGTCTTGTAAAGTAATCTAACTCGCTGTGCGTGGGTAAAGACTTGCTGAATTGCAGCTCCACCACCCATTGCATACCTGACACAAAAACAAGTATATTAAATATTGTTAACAATCTAATTTGTCACAACTCTTTATATCATTCAGATACATTTAAATAACTTTTTAGTCTTAGATTTAAATATATTTCACAGAAGTTCTGACAATTTAAAGCAAAATCTGAACCCATCATTAACAGGCTTGAAATTAGCCTTAGAAAACCAATAATGTTACTTTTAGCATATACTTCTGAGAACCTTTGTAAGCACTGGTAAATAAAATTCATGATACAACTTATGCAGAGGATCACAACTTTGGCTGAAATACAATTTTATCATACTCGCTGAAAGGATTTTTAACCCATGTGCCTGCCTTGTCACTTTCTGCCAATCTCAGTATCTAAAAATGAAATCTCTATCCTCTGTTTTCATATAACCCTTAGTCAATGCTTGAAGTTGGGTTGCACTTTGAAGTGGATCAGATTAATGTTGTAAAATATAGCAAATCAGAAAATTTGGGGTAGAGAAGCAATTTTTCAGACACTCATTGCTTCAAACCGCCCTAATACCCACAATCTTAGCCTGATAGCAGGAGGGCATAAATGGTACTTTTGAAAATTGCAGGGTAGACTATGAAAAATAGAGAGAATAGATCAATATATAGACAACCAAGAATCTACCATGTATGGCAAGATAGAGTGTAGGACTGACTCAGAATAAGGTGCTCTCGCATGTCGGTTATGCACTCTATCCTGCCCTGATTATGTGGAGGTTGAGGGTAGTAGCATTCGACAATATAGTGACTTATTCTTTGTATATTGCGTATTTTGTATAAAATATTGATAGCTTAAACCACAATTTCCCTGGTGCCACTCATGCCCTTCCCGGCTTTTGAAGCTACAAATTTGGGGGTTCCACTTCCCCCTATTATCCTTCGCGGATAACAAGAAAACGCCTTGAAGAAAACCTGAAG
This sequence comes from Penaeus chinensis, assembly GCF_019202785.1. Taxonomy (NCBI): domain Eukaryota; kingdom Metazoa; phylum Arthropoda; class Malacostraca; order Decapoda; family Penaeidae; genus Penaeus; species Penaeus chinensis. The sequence continues at coordinate 18,964,568 of NC_061823.1, read as the reverse complement.
GGCAATGACATAACGGAAATATATATATAATATATCATAGGGCATTTCCCTCCTGTATCGCCCGAGACTTAAGGTAGGCAATGCTGTAGAGGGCCCTTGCCTGACCCGATTCATCTATCGTCGACTATTTGCCCCCTTTCCCAGTTAAAGGTTTCATCGCACAGGAAGTTTCTTCCTCATTTCTAAATAAATATCGCCGTCATTTGGGCTGTTGCAACTAATCAGCGAAGTGAAGGCTCGGAAAAGGACGCAGGAACGCTATTTCTACTCACAGGGATCAAGCCGAAGGCGGACGGCAACTGTAGTTATGTATGCCTTTTCAATGCTTGTCGAAATAATGAAATCTTATTTATTTCATTATTTTGAATGATTTTGTTCAGCTGGAATCGTTTCTTAGTCAAAGTGTATTGGTAAATAAGCCGGTCGTCACCCTTCCTCGCAAATTAATTTGTCTTGTAATTATTTACTTATTTTGTAATCACTTGTCATTTTATCATAAATAAAACGTATGATAAGCAATTTAATTTTTGTTGCTTTAATATTGATGTTACTTGACTCCGAGATTACTGATTTCCCGTGCAATTTTCCGGTAAATAAGTGACACATTTAGACTTTCATAATTTCCATTGGTAACTGGCTACTTCGCAAATTACAAGAACAAGTGGATGTAAGTAACAAAACCGATATATGTATATAACGACGGATGGTAGAATAAATCAATAAACAAAATTGTACCATAATAGAAAATACACGACTTTTTTCTTTCGCAAATTGTGGATTTTCCATTTTACATTTACAATCTTTACCCTTTATGATGACACATTCATTCATGAGGACGTTTATGACATTTGCTTAGATCTTTCCCACTTTCAAAATGATAGGTCAGGCGCTGCGAAGACTTTAGATAAAGAAAAGAATTGATGCATACATCAACTATAAAAAATGTGTGTGTGTGTGTGTACGTGTGTACGTGTGTACGTGTGTGTGTGTGTGTGTGTGTGTGTGTGTGTGTGTGTGTGTGTGTGTGTGTGTGTGTGTGTGTGTGTGTGTGTGTGTGTGTGTGTGTGTGCGTGTGTGTGTGTGTGTGTGTGTGTGTGTGTGTGTGTGTGTGTGTGTGTGTGTGTGCGCGTGCGTGCGTGCGTGCGTGCGTGTGTGTGTGTGTGTGTGTGTGTGTGTGTGTGTGTGTGTGTGTGTGTGTGTGTGTGTGTGTGTGTGTGTGTGTGTGTGCGCGTGCGTGCGTGTGTGTGTGTGTGTGTGTGTGTGTGTGTGTGTGTGTGTGTGTGTGTGTGTGTGTGTGTGTGTGTGTGTGTGTGTGTGTGTGTGTGTGTGTGTGTGTGTGCGTGCGTGTGTGTGTGTGTGTGTACGTGCGTGAGCGTGTGTGTGTACGTGCGTGTGCGAGTTTGTGTGTAAACCCATACGTTACTTAAATGAAATATATCGGATATATTTCATTATCCACAGACTCAGCTGCATAACATAGCGAAGCCTATCCATTTCTTTGTAACTGAGCAAGCCCCGTTTTAGCTTAGTGCCGGCTGTGCGAGCTAGCCGATGAGCTTGTAAACAAACGCCTCCCGGTCCATGCGTGTTTCGTCTGCTGCTTTGGATATTCAGACTCATTACCCCGTAAGATTTACTGTCTTTCATTGCAACCTTTTGCCTTCGTTTTGATTTTGCAACGATAAGACGTAATAGTAATCGTGTCTAATTCTTTCGTCGCCGTGAAGTTTAGTTGGTGCTGGTTCAGATGTAAGATTAGGCCATGATGTTTGATGATTTTATGAAGAATCTAGGGTTTTTCCGCACTTTTTACCATAGATGAAAAGTGTCTTAGTTTTCGTCAAGGTAACCAATCCACGCACTTATTTCACTGTACTCTTGGTTGAGATGCGCGGAAAGTTTTCCGAATCTAGGGGTCATGTTGTTAACTGTTGAGAAGACTTCTACGTCCGCCGATTTGCGCTGCCTTCAGTATCTCGGTAAAATCTCCTCCCCCACAGGGCAATACAGCAATAGGGTAGGGGTGGGGGCGAAGCTCCAAGCTTTGGAAGGTTTTCGGTTCATATGGCGATGTTTGTTGATCCCCATGAGTGGCAGTAATAATAATGACTTTAATCTCAGAGGGTGTGATCATTTTGTAAACAATTAACAATGCTTTACTAACATCATTCTTCTTTCTTGTTATAGGGTTTTAGACTGTTGTGGTCTGTATCCCCTGAATCCTCCTTTTTTTTAAGGCTTCTTGTTTCTTAAATTATAAGAATTAATTTAGTTGTTTGTAGGACAATCTGTGTGTGTCTCAGTATGTAGTAATTTATTGTAGATGGTTGATCTGCACCTGTAATCAGAAGATTTGTATCATTATCCTTTATGTTCACTTCTCTTAAAGCATGTTTTAGTTTTGTTCTGTGGGAGTTGAATCTTGGGTAGTGTAGTAGCACGAGTTCAATAGTCTGTTCTTGATTCTTGCACTATCTTGTGTGTTTGGTTATTAGTCTTGCGATTCATGTTTTTTGTACTTGCCTGTGGTCCATGGTTTTTGGATGTTATCTTTGATGAGATAATTTTTTGTGTTTAAAATTCTTTATAGATTTGATTCCCATTATTTGTTTTTTTTTTTTTTTTTATGATACAGTTTGGGTCTTGTGGTATGGGCATGGGATTATTTATTTTGTGGGCTTTCTGTGCAGCTATATTGATATTTTGTTTCCCTTCATAATTTTATGTGATGGAATCCATTGAATCATAGTCTTTTTTTTGTGTTGAGAGGAAGTATATTTGTTTTTGTATTTCATACATGATTTGTTTATAGTTTAATGCTTTGGGGTTTTGTATTACTTGGAATGATGATTGTGAGTCTGTTAATATTACTGTATTAGCCAGTTTCTTGTTTATTACATAATTCAATCCTTGTTTTATGGCAGACATTTCTGCATGAGGGATTTCTATTTTAGGGGGTAATTTTCAAGTTGTTGTTATATTTTTGTTCTGGATAAAAAATGCTGATGTTGATTATGGTTTTTATCTTTGAGTCATCAGTAAAAATTCTATTAAAGTTTTTATAATTCATATTTGTTAACTCCTTGTTTTTGAATGATAATTTGAGTAGTATTTTTTGTTATATTGTCCATAAAATATCATACCAGTCATAGTACTTGATTTTGTAAAGTTTCTAGTTTTCTTAATTCTGTTTCTTTTGCTGCTCCATAGATTGTTAGTTCATATTCTCTTATTGGTTTTATATATATTTTATAAAATTTTAATAGAGTTCTCTGTTTGCTTCCCAGATTAATGAATTTATATTTTACATTATATTTATTCTGCTTTGGATATCCTCTTTTAAATTTTCTATATGGATTTTCCATTTTAGTTAGAATTTTATGATTCTGAGTATATTTAAGTTATGTATTATCTATTCTTGTTATTGGTTATTGGTTTATATTTTTGTTTGAGAAGCACATTAATTTACTTTCTGAAGAGTGGTAAAGCAGCATGTATTTGCGGCATCCCAGCTGAAATGTTAAAGGCTGGTGGAGAACCTATGGCAAGGGGCTTGCATGTTGTCCTGTCTGCCATCTGGCAGACTGGTACCATTCCCCTTGACCTGCTGAGGGGTGTGGTCATCCCTCTCTGGAAGGGGAAAGGTGATTGTTGGGACTGCAGGAATCACTGAAGCATTACACTACTCAATATACCAGGCAAGGTTCTTGCTTACATCCTTCTGAGACAAATCAGAGACCACCTTTTGAGGCAGCAGAGGCAGGAGCAATCTGGATTCACTCCTGGTAAGTCCATGATAGACTATATCCTGGTTCTTCGAGTTATTATAGAGCGCCATCGTGAGTTTGGATGTGGGCTGCTTGCAGCTTACATCGACCTCAAGAAGGTGTTTGATACTGTTCATTGTGAATCACTCTGGAAGATCCTGAGATTAAGAGGAATTCCAACAAGGATTATTGGATTAATACCAAGCCTGTATACTGGTACTGAAAGTGGTGTAAAGTGTGATGGGGGCCTGTTGAGCTTCTTCCCTGTTAGTTCAGGAGTGAGGCAAGGCTGTGTTCTTGCACTAAAACTTTTCAACACTTGCATGGACTGGATACTGGGTATAGCTACTGTCCAAAGTCAGTGTGGAACATCTCTAGGCAATATCAAGGTTACAGACCTTGACTTTGCAGATGATGTTGCTATTCTTTTTGAATCTCTGGAAACCCTAGTGACAGCTCTTGATGCGTTTAGCAATGAAGGAAAGCCCCTGGGGCTAGAGGTCCCCTTTACCAAGACCAAGATCCAAAATTTTGGGGGCCTACTATGAGACCCTGTGCAGTCGGTACGTGCTTGCGATGAAAACATCAAGGTCACAAAGAGCTTTATATACCTCGGTAGTGCAGTTCATGACTCCGGGCTGTCAGACCAGGAAGTCAGTAGACAGATTGGCCTGGCAGCAGGGGTCATGAAATCTCTCGACAAGAGTATTTGGAGCTGCCGGTACCCGTGTAGAAGGACCAAGCTACGTGTCTTCAAGACCCTGATACTGCCAGTTTTACTATATGGTAATGAAACGTGGATACTATCTTGTGCTTTGGAATCTCGTCGTGATGCCTTTTGTAACAGATCCTTGCACCAGATCATGGGGTACTGTTGGTGGGACCATGTGTCCAACAAACATTTGCACAGTGAGACTGGTACAGGACCTATTACTTGTACAATCCGCAAGTGCCAACTCAGGCTATATGTCCACCTGGCTTGTTTCCCACAGGATGATCCTACCCACTAGGTTGTCGCTGTTTGAGACATCCCTGGGTGGAGGAGGCCTGTGGGACGACCGAGGAAGTTGTGGCTTGGGCAGATTGATCAAACCTGTCGTGAAGAGCTAGAGATGGCTGGGCTCCTGCCTGGCAGCCTGCCATGAGGGACCCTTGTAGGTGGAAACGAAGGTTGGATGCAGCAATGCCTCCCCCCCCTCCCCTGGCATTAGCTCCACTAATTAGCCCATTTTTTTTAGCTTTTGAAATTCTATTTCTATTTTATTGGAGGCTTCTAATACATTTTTGTTACTTGTTAGTAGGGTGAAATCATCTGCATATATTATTTTTTCAATTTCTTTTGATAATTTTTGGTCATTTAGCAATACAGTAAATTGAATTGGACTTATTGGTGAACCTTGAGGTATGCCACTTTGTAATGTTCCTTTTTCTGATGTTTGGTTTCCAATTTTTATATGGAATGTTCTTTTTTCTAGCAAGTTATTTAACCATTTTAGAGGTTAGAGGTGATTCCTAGTTTTGACATCTTTATTAATAGTGCTTCATTATTGACTGTATCAAATGCTTTTTCTAAATCAGTATATGCAAACATGATATATAATTTTTATTTCTATGAAAGCTTTATTTATGTGGCTGTCTATTGTGTGTAGTACATCAGTGGTATTTCTATTAGGTCTGAAACCTATTAGGTCTTTATATATGTTGTTATGCTCTAACCATCATATTAATCTTTTTGCTATATTTTCAAATATCTTGCCAATGCATGAAAATCTATATGAATTTGCTTCTGAGAGATTTTTTACTTGTAATGTATGGGGAATGTATACCATCTAATATGGTGGCTAGTATGGCCTATAGATACTCTTTTGGGTAGAGTCCCTCTTAAAGTGATTCTTAGGGATTTAGTAGGCATCCATTTTCCTTCACTTTTTTTTATCTTTATTTTGTCTTTTTAATCTTATATCTATTATTTCATGTGATTTGTATCCCAATGTTCTTTTTGTATCTTTAATGTTTTCAATATACAAGTCAGTTTCAACTGGGAATATCGTTCCATAAGAACAATTTGTGTATTTATTTGATGTTGGTTGTTTGCAGATTATTTCCCAGTTTCCTAGTTTGTTTATGCCTTTTAATGGTCTTAATTTGGATATGTCCTTGATTTCAAATCTGAGGGCTTTACCTGCCCCTAGTACTCAGAGAAACTTCAGCTACATATTTCTGAAATTCTGATTTATTTAGAGCTTTGGTTAGTTTTAATGGATTGTTGAAATTTTTGGTTGCAGATCCATCTTTTAATTGGATTAGGACCACAGAATTTTCATTTCCTACCTCCATATTTGTTAGGTTTTTGCTTGTTGTTGGTTGGGGTTCTTCCAGGGTTTTCCATCCGGCTTCTTTGTTTTTTGGTTGTTTTGAAATTGGGTTTCCTTTGTTATTACTTTCTAATTCTTCTCTTGTTCTCTTTGTTTGGTTATCATGGTCATGTATTGGGCTGATTCAGGATCTTCTGGATCAGAATTGAGATCAGTGTCCATAAGATTAAGATTTTTCACTTCATTTGAAAGCTGATGTTTACTCAACAGTGTTTCAGTCCATTCTCCTACTATCATAATTTGCAATGGAAAACAACAGATCAGGCATATAATACTATGAATGATTGAAACAAGAAGTAATAATTGCAAGAATGGATGGCTTTTGAAAAAAATAATTACCCAACTTTTATTGCCAGTCAACTTCTTACCCTTTGCCGGAGTTTATAGTTTATAGAGACTGTGTTACTCCCAAATTGAAAATATATTCAGCCTTCTATTATCACTAAATCTTGTGTCCTATGACACAAGTTTAGAATAATTTGTTGAAAAGGTGCCAAGGGTGTCATATAAGAGGTTCACAGCCCTGATAATTTTGGAGTCAATTGATTACTTGTAATGTATAATATACAGATATAAACTTTGATTACACATGATCTATCTAAAGTGACGATATTTGTTGTGGTTTTACTAATGTAGCATGAAGAATATCATCCTTTAGAAAAAAGTTGCTGATAGAATGAACCCAAATTATTATTGTTTTGAGATAGTAGTTAGTAGTTAATACTATATTTTTAAAGATGAAGCTATTAGGCCTCCCTGCCAATTTGTGTTAAATAGGGATGCAGTTCAGTCTGTTACTTAGCCAGAATATCCTATATATGGTGTAAGTTTGTTGACTAAGTGTCAGGAGATGAGGAATTACCAGATACTGGTATTTGCTTGTTTTAACATACCTATATACATATATTTTAAGTGCACCAAAAAAATAAATATAAAATGCCTCATGATATCTGAATTCATAAAATAAAGAGAGAGAGAGAGAAAAAAAAAGATTTTAACATTGCAAGTGAAATCCCAATCTAAAACTCCCCATGTGCTAGGAGTAGATGGGGTCCTAATCACTCAGGGCACCAGAGTGGCTTGTACTTTTGAACATCTTAGCTCTCTGGGCCCTTACCCCTTTAGGGGACCTTGAGGAGTGGACTGTTTCTTTCCTCAACATACTCCAGGCTTATCATGACCAGTAATTAAGATTTTGTACCTTTATTAGGGGCATTGAAGCTTGCCCCTTTCTCAACTAGCCCCACTGATTTCAATTCTCCACGTTCCTGACCCTAAGCTTTTCTTTGACCATGACTGAACACTGCAACTACTACCCCCTCAATACGTACTGTCACTTCTCTCACATACTGTCCAATCTAAATCATCCACCCAGGTCAACCTCCAGAAAAGATTCCTTCCCTCCCAACATCCTCTTCTCCATCTCCTCCACCCCCCTATAGTCTTCTTCCCCCTCCTCCCTAACTACTCTGCAGCCTTATTGTCCATCTCTCTGCACCACTCCCTCTTCCACTTGTCCCCATCCTTCTAATATCTCCCACCTCTACAAACCTTTTGACTACTTTGTTTAGCCCAGCCACATTTTTTCATGATCCCCTCTACAGCCCCCTACTCTGACAACACACTCCACCTTCAGCAAGTAGGCAAAGTTTCCTTCTGCAGCTGCCTTGATTGTTCCTGCCTTGTCAGAGTTATATCTGAATCCCAAACTAAAGTATTGTCAACCCTGACTGACTTCCCTGGCAAACCCATTCCTGTCCAACCTCATCCATCCCTCAATACTTGTACTGGAACTGTCTCCATATCCCTGACAAACTGCCCTGTCTATGACAAGGATAGGGCAGACTGTGGTGAAGACTTAGTTGCTTGCCTTGTTGACTGTGATGCAGTATCAGTACATGATTCCCCCCTGAGGCTACTGTGAGTCCACTAATATTGCCAAGATTACTTTCCATAGATATGACCTTCCGCATGATGGTTATATAGGTGGGGTGTCCCTCCCTGTCCAACCATATCTAACACCCCCCATCAGTGATGGTGACCCTGCCAAACACTGCTTCTCCACAGCCTGATACCCTCTGTTTTGATCAGTAATTCAGTGTATTTAGCCTTGTTTTGAATCATTCCTAATACTTGGATTCTTCAGCTCTTATAGAGGCTATTCACATTATATTGTACACAGTATAGGAGGTCACAGTTATGTCTGGGCTATACAGGCAGATGTGAGAGGTAATTGATTGGAATTGGTGGTCAGCTGGTGTGACATAAGCAATATGACAGACAGGAATTATATAATGTGTTCTTAGAGCAGAAATTAAATACATTTTTTTCTTGAAAAATTCCTGTCAAATGTGTGACTACGGTTTAGGGTATCCTAAAGTAAAAATGTTTCCCTACTCCATGACTTTGGTTATAGGATATCAATTGATTGGGATTGCCTACTGTAAATTCACAAAATCCACAAATCAGAACATTACATAGGTGAGACCTTGCTGTAAATTAATATATATATAAAAATAGTAACATTCAATATGAAGAAATTAATGCATATTTATGTATCTCTTTGCTAACTACCCAGAAACATGTAGCTGTCTTTTACTGGTAGGAGACAAAATACAAAAGGACACTACACTATTCTTGTTACAAAAGTGTTAATAGAAAAAGCTTTTCCTTTCATATCTGTTCAGTGGAAATAAATATGAAATTTTGAATCTGGAATTTACCATAGACAGTAATTGGAGATACGAGAGAATTCTGGGTTTTTGTTTTTGCCGACAGACTAACACTGCGATTAACAGTTCATTATTATTATCATTATTTTCTTTTGACATCATGTCTCGGTTTTCTAACTATGTATCTATATTTTTTTAATGTTCATGGGAGTTGATATTTTATTTCTAGTATTTTCTGAAAATGTAGGTAACTCAAAACTCATTGATTTGTTCTCAGTTAGCTTGTGGCACCAATTGGTTGTGGCTGCTTGTATTATATTGTGACTACACATCACTTCAGTCACTTCCCGTAGTGCAGTGTGTTTTCCTTGCCTTTTTAAATTTTTTTCTTTCATCTTTTTGTAGTATTGACATTAAAAGTAGTTTTATTGATTTTTTTTCAGACAGCAAATATCACAAGCATGGACTTATCTGCAGTGAGTGAACAAATTCAAGCTGAAGTACAAATCAAGCAGTTCAGAGATTTTTTGATCCAGTACAACAAGCTTAGTGAAAGCTGCTTTACAGATTGTGTATGGGACTTCACATCTCGGAATATTAGAAACAATGAGGATTCTTGTGTTGTAAACTGTGTTGAAAAATATACAAAGGTTTGTGTTACCTGCTTTTTTGTCTTAGATATCTGGGTGTAAGTAATTTACTCTGAACATACAAATGTACATTATGGAATTCATAACTGAAGTAGAATTGTTTCTGGGCTGAGAGTCTTCTAAAGAGGTACTAAGATTATTTTTCCTCTTCCAGGTAACACAGCGCATATCAGAGCGGTTTCAAGAAATTCAAATGCTAAGTAATGAGAATGCAGTGGCTGCTGCTCAGAAATTGGGAAAGATGCCTGGTGCCTAGCAAGAGTGAGATGAAGATATTTGGTTAGCTTGTAAAGCCATGAAATGAAGAGATAAATGCAATTGATTTTGTTGTTTTGTTAACATGAAGTAATGGTTTTAGGTACTGTCAAAGAACATTTTATGAAGTCATGCTCTTACATCTTAAGGCATATTTTAACAGCTTTAAATGTGACATACATTTTATAACTCATGTGTACATTCCTGTGTAACATAAATACATGTATTATATGACTTGTGTAATGGTTAGGAGGCTAAGTAGAGAAGATGTATAGAATAATTGTATATTGATACTTATTAAAAATGAGTAAGTTTTGAAAATAAATTAAATAAACCATGACTTAAGTATAGATTTTATCTTTTGAATCTGGAATCTCTATATGCAATGCAAAATGATAATGAAGGACTGGATCAACTTTTTCCATATTTGAAATATGACAGTTGACATCTACATACAATCCTCCCTCCTCCTCCTCCCTTCCCTCTCCTGCCCTTCCTTCTACCTTTTCCTCAGCTCATTCTTCCGTAATCATATCTCCATTTCTCTTGCCTCTACTAACAGCAGGGTAGGAATTGAAGATCTGATTATTTTTATTAGTGTATTTGCTTAAGACAATCAACAGTCTCTCTATCTGGTTCATTGTCTGTCTGTCTCTGTTTCTGTCTCTGTCTCTGTCTCCTGTGTC
>NC_061823.1:18944163-18951663 GCF_019202785.1 Penaeus chinensis | reverse complement strand
CACGACTCAGAACACTACTACTCCCCCAGATGAACGCCTACTAACACCTCGGTCCAGTCCAAATCACCCATCTAGGTGCATTAGTCAATCTCCAGGAAACATTCCTCCTCTTCCAATATCCTCTGCTTCATCTCCTCCATCCCACAGCTTTCTTCATCTACTACCCCCTCCTCCCTTAATACTGCCTTGCAGCCTTATTATTCATCTCTCTGCAGTATTATTTCACTCAATGCAACTCTTTTTCACAAGGCCACCCACACCACAAAAATCTTTTGAGGACTTTGTTTAGCCCTAATGGGATCGATTTTTAAAATTTCCCTTCCACAGCCCCTCACTCTGATAACATTACCCTCTTCCAACAATGCCTCCAAAATCAAGTAGGCAGTTTCCATCCACAGCCGCCCCGATCATTCCCGTCTTCTCAGTTATATCCGAATCCCAAGCTGTAGCATTATCAACCCTAACTGACTTCCCTGGCAAACCCATTCCTGTCCAACCTCATCCCTCCCTCAATACTTGCACCGGAACTATCTCCATCTCCCCGACAATCAGGTTGTGGAGAAGACTTTCTCGTCTGCCTCCTGTACTATGATGCAGTGACAGAGGTCATGTCTACTTTCCGTAGACATGACCTCTCCCCATGGTGCTTATATTGGTGCAGTTCCTCCCTGTCCGACCATATCAACCTCCCCAACGTCATCGTCAGAATTGCCAAACACTGCCGCTCTACAGCCCGATGTCCTCTGTGCCCAACCTGGGCATGAACGAACAAACTGCTCTGCACAGTCACGCATGGGTGCCAATTGTGGCGGCTCCCATAATTATTTAATAAGAGCTGTCCTACCTACAAGTTCGCAGAGGTTACTCCAATAGATAGTAAACAGTTTTTGACCTTCACTCCACTCCTTCCCCTCCCTTCCAAGATCCCCCCTGTATCTATTCTTCGTCCATCTTACGTTTCCACTTCTACCCCCTCCCTTTCCCAATCAATTTTTATTTGTTTTGCAATTCTACATACAGACCCCCAAACCTCTACCACTGCGCTGATACCTACCCCACTCCCTCCTCGCTCTACACGTAGCAATCTAAACGTTCCACCCCATCTCCACGCCTCCACCTACCACGTCCCCTACCCCTGAGACACCTATCTCTTCTTCCCACCTGATTACGAAAACCGTTGTTTCTCAAATGAAATCTACCAAATCAAATCCACTTCACAAACTCTTGAAAACATTCAAAACTAGCTGATGATAACCCAAGATAACATGCCTACACCTCATCCATCCTTCAGTCTCTGTTTCTTTTTCACTCAAAGTAACTGCAAATATCCATCCTTCTCCTACTCATGTTCTCCCTAACACCCTTCCTCCCACGCCCTGCCTACACACACCCCTTCCCTGAATTGTTCTTCTTCCTGACACTATCTGAAAGTGATCTAGCCACCTTTAAATCCCCCTTTCTCCTTTTGCTAATTCCTACCTTACCCTACGGACATACTTGCAGAATCACACACTTCTTCCTTGGACATCTAATCACCCATGTTAATCCCTACCTTAGCCCATTTACTCACCCTTCTTACCCTCACCCTCTTTGTCCCTTCCAAGCCATACTATCTTGAACTGCTCGACAGCTTATGATGTGTAGCACATTTACCCTATTCACTACTACACCTTTCTAGAGTGCTGTATATCCAGCACATTCATTTTGTTTTATAACCATTAACTCTGTGTGTGTGTGTGTGTGTGTGTGTGTGTGTGTGTGTGTGTGTGTGTGTGTGTGTGTGTGTGTGTGTGTGTGTGTGTGTGTGTGTGTGTGTGTGTGTGTGTTGTTCCTTGTGTCATTCCCCGGATTCTTCTTCACGACACCCGTCTTTACTCTTATTACCCCCTGGTTACCTTCCTCTTTCAGTTCCACACATTCCGTTGTCATATCCCCGCCGTACAATAGCCTGTGCCTCTGTATTTCCTCACTTTACTATTATTATCATATTAATATGACTATTATTATTTATCCCTCTTGTTGTTCTCGATTAATGATTATGATAATTATAATTATCATTAGTATGGCATTATTATTAAAAAAGGGAATGTTCTTATTCTTGAAAAAAGTTACGGTTATGGATTGCCCCGATGTCGATTCTTTCTCTCTCTCTCCTTTCAGTTCCACATATTCTATTGTCATGCCCACGTTTTGAAGCAGCCCGTACCTCTACTTTCACCCACCTATCCTCCCTACATAGACGTCCCAACTTATCAGACATCCTTACAGAATCTCACACTTTCTGCTTTGACAACCTGTTTTCCTTCCTCAAACGCATATGTATCCTTCACTTGATCTAAACCTTTACATTACATTACCTCATCCGACCCTACCCCCCCAATCCTTTGCCCGTTGTTGTCGTGGGGGGGCTTAGGAGACGACTCAACCTTGGAACTCAGCCATCGACTCAACTAATTTTGCATAGTCTTTTTTCCCACTCATACTTTTCGTTTCAGTTTCTTCACCAATCCCTTCTACTATCCACCCCCTAAGGTGTGAGAGCCGTGCTGAAAGGATGAAAGGCTGACTTTATGTCAGTCCTGAACGGCCTGAGGGAACCATGGGCACGGTATTCCCCTGCCATACCTGGCCCTTACCCCTCAAGGGGACCCTGAGGGGTGGACTATTTTTTTCCCCAACATACTCCAGGCTTATCATGGCCAATGATGAAGACAAAACCCCAATCTTAGGGGCAATGAGGCTTGCCCCTTTATCAAATAGCCCCAATCCTAGCTCTCCTTTGACCACGGCTCCGAACACTGCAACAACTCCCCCATCATCAATGCATACTAGTACAGTATCAACCCTAATCAACAACCAACCCCCAGGAGACATATTTACTCTCCCAACATGCTCAACTTCAACACCTTTACTCCCACAACCTTCTTCATCAACCATCCCATCTCCCCTTATTACTACCTTACAACCTTATTGCCCACCTCCCCGTAACACAACCCCCCTCAACACTACTCCCTCCTCCACACGTCCCCGCACTTCTACTACCCCCACCTCTACACGAATCCTAAATACTCTATTTAGCCCAGCCAAATGGGACCGATTTTTCGTGATCCCTCCTACAGCTCCCTACTCTCAAAACACCCTCCTCTTCCAGCAATGCCTCCAAAAACAAGTAGGCAAAGTCTCTTTCCGTAGCCGACCCGACCACTCCCGTCTCGTCACAGTAACAACTGAAAACCAAGCTATAGCATTAACAAAACTAACTGATCTATGTGGTAATCCCATCCCTACAGAACTTCATCCAATACTTGCACTGGAACTGTCTCTACCTCCCCAACAGATTGCCCAATCCATGACAAAGAATGGTCAGATTGTGGAGAGGACTTACTCGCTTGTCTCACAGACTATGATGCAACATATGTACAATGCTACTTCATGCCTCCCAGAGGAAATCGTAAGAAATCCATCAACATTGCCATAATTACTTTCCGAAGACATGACCTTCCCTTAAATGTTTACATAGGTGGGGAATCCCTACCTGTCCGACCATACCAACCTCCTCCTCGTCAGTGTCAAAATTGTTGGCATTTAGGACATCCTGCCAAACATTGCCGTTCCACAGCCAGATGCCCGCTATGTGCCCAACCTGGCCATACTCGATCAAATTGCTCTGCACAATCACGCACATGTGCAAACTGTGGCGGCCCCCATAATGTATTTTAAAGAGGCTGCCCCACCTACAAATTTGAGTCTGATGTAGCAACTCTCAGATTCAGACTTGGACTCACTCTACGTGAAGCCAGACAGGAAGCACGTCGACAAGGCTTTTCTCTTACCCCCTACTCCAGTAATGTCGCTCACTCTGCCAATCCCCCTCCCTCCCAAGCTCCTACACCCTCTCCTAAACCCAAACCCCCTCCATCTAACTTCCCCTCTTCTACCTCCTACCTTCCCAAGTCAAATTCTTTTACCATCCTAAACCCAGACACTCCAATCTCTACCCAATCAAATTCTTTTGCTATCCTAAATCCAGACACCCCCATCTCTACTACAGCCCCAACACCTTCCCCTCTCCCTCCCCGCACTACCCGCAGCAGACAGAATAAACGTTCCACCCCCTCTTCCTCTACCTCAACTCAACAACTAATCACAAACCCAAACACCCTTCACTAACATTAACTATAGTGATACATGACCTTAGATGTCTAGCACATTTATTTTGCCTTTAACCATTAACCATTATCTCTCTCTTTTTCTCTTTCTCTCTTTCTCTCTCTCACACACGCACGCACGCGCACGCACACACACACACACACACACACACACACACACACACACACACACACACACACACACACACACACACACACACATACAAACACACATTTGTAAATTATATGAATTATATGATTGATATTTTTTTTAATAAAAAGGCGTCTGTTTTTTTTTTTTTTTTTTTTTTTTTTGGGGGGGGGGGGGCTTTCCTTATCACAGTGCATACCGTTGATAAGTAAGGTCATGCATAATAAGTATAGAAATAGGAGAAAGTTTAATCAGAGCTGTACTTGCGCGACGGGATGTTAAGACAATAGTTTCCTTTTACTTGAAATCTGCAAATGGTTTTTTTTCGAATCCTATTTCTAGCAGCATTGGCGACGCCGCGTCCAGTGAGTTTTTCGGTTTCGTCGTGCTGTCGGTTCCCGCGTTC
The DNA here is from genome assembly GCF_019202785.1 of Penaeus chinensis. Classification (NCBI taxonomy): domain Eukaryota; kingdom Metazoa; phylum Arthropoda; class Malacostraca; order Decapoda; family Penaeidae; genus Penaeus; species Penaeus chinensis. Next base: position 18,946,958 of record NC_061823.1, on the reverse strand, counting down.
CTTGCTCTTGAAGCCTAGCGAGGGAAGGAGGGAGGTGGAGGGCAGAGATGCATTTGGCGTAGATGGATATACAGTCTTTGTTGGAAAGGTGGACGCCTGGACGGGGTGTCACGCCGTCATCAGCTGCCGGGAAGCCATCCAGCACATTTTCATGCCCGCCGCGGCGTACACGCACGTGCTGACACTGGGGAAGGATGATCACAATGTATATAACTTTTTATGATGATGATGATGATGGTGTGATAGCAATGGCGATGGTGGTTATTCACGGCCTCAAATAACCAGTATAATTAAGGTTTTGGTAGTGATAATAGTAAAGATAATCTAGATATATTTAAATGACAACGATATATAACAGCAACTTTAATATCAAAAGAGTCAATCATTTTCGAATGTTAGAAAAAAAGAACCGACCGTCTTATCAATATCATAAATTGCACCGAAATATCGTAGCTGATGCGTGTGCATTTCCTCCCGAACACCTGGCACTGTAAATTACAAACCTACGTACAGACATACACGCACAAATATATGCATATGTGTTAGTAAAAGTGTATATTTATATACATACATGTGTCTATATATATTATGTATATATACATATATATGTATATATACATATATATGTATATATACATATATATTTATATATACATATATATTTATATATACATATATTTATGTATATATACATATATTTATGTATATATACATATATATATGAATATATACATATATATATATGTATATATACATATATATTTATATATACATATATATGTATATATACATATATATACACATATATACACATATAAACATATATATACACACTTATTGCCATCAGTGGGACACAGGCCATCAGATGGACTGGTCAGCGGCGCGAATTGTCTTTCCTTCCGCTGACGTCCACGCCCACAGACTGGTGGAATCCTCCTTAATAAAGCTGCTGCCTAATTTCAACCTGAACAGCGGCTTTTCTCCTGCCGACAGTCTCCTCGCTTCCAACCCTGCACATAGTCCGCCCGACCCTCCGACCTGATCTGACCTCCTTTCGCTTCCGTTCGTCTGTCCTCACCTGCCCCTTTTGCCGCGTTGCCTTTCCTCTCTCTCTTTTATACCCCCTCCTCTCCCTTTCCTCTTTAGACCTGAGAATGGAATCCAGGTGGATTCCAAAAGTGTGTGTTTGTGCAGTTATATGTATTTATACATACATAATTATATATATGTATATATATGCATATATTTATGTATATATTTGCATATATTTGTGTATATACATGCATATATTTATGTATATATTTGCATATATTTATGTATATATTTGCATATATTTATGTATATATATGCATATATTTATGTATATATATGCATATATTTATGTATATATATGCATATATTTATGTATATATATGCATATATTTATGTATATATGTGCATATATTTATGTATATATGTGCTTATATTTATGTATATATGTGCATATATTTATGTATATATGTGCTTATATTTATGTATATATGTGCATATATTTATGTATATATATGCATATATTTATGTATATATGTGCATATATTTATGTATATATGTGCTTATATTTATGTATATATATGCATATATTTATGTATATATATGCATATATTAATGTATATATATGCATATATTTATGTATATATATGCATATATTTATGTATATATATGCATATATTAATGTATATATATGCATATATTTACGTATATATATGCATATATTAATGTATATATATGCATATATTTATGTATATATATGCATATATTAATGTATATATATGCATATATTTATGTATATATATGCATATATTTATGTATATATGTGCATATATTTATGTATATATATGCATATATTTATGTATATATATGCATATATTTATGTATATATATGCATATATTTATGTATATATATGCATATATTTATGTATATATATGCATATATTTATGTATATATATGCATATATTTATGTATATATATGCATATATTTATGTATATATATGCATATATTTATGTATATATATGCATATATTTATGTATATATATGCATATATTTATGTATATATATGCATATATTTATGTATATATATGCATATATTTATGTATATATATGCATATATTTATGTATATATATGCATATATTTATGTATATATATGCATATATTTATGTATATATATGCATATATTTATGTATATATATGCATATATTTATGTATATATATGCATATATTTATGTATATATATGCATATATTTATGTATATATATGCATATATTTATGTATATATATGCATATATTTATGTATATATATGCATATATTTATGTATATATATGCATATATTTATGTATATATATGCATATATTTATGTATATATATGCATATATTTATGTATATATATGCATATATTTATGTATATATATGCATATATTTATGTATATATATGCATATATTTATGTATATATATTTATATAGTATATATGTATATATATATATAATTATATATATATATATATAATTATATATATATATATATATATATATATATATATATTTATATATATATATATATATTTGTCCACATATGTATACATATATATGTATATGTTAGTATATATGTATGTGTGTATATACATGTATATGTGTGATATACATGTATACATATATGGACTTGCTTATATATATACATATTTAATTTTTTTAAAAAAAAATAATTTAAAAAATTTATATTTAATAAAAAAAAATTTATAAAAAAAAATTAATTTTTTAA
>NC_061823.1:18929163-18936663 GCF_019202785.1 Penaeus chinensis | reverse complement strand
ACACGACCCACTAAAAGGAGTGTGCAACTAGGATCTAACTAGCTTCCATAGACATTACCTATCTACTCATAAATGAGTAATGATAGCGAGGTTTTACACACACTCCCCGTGGGCACCTCAGATACTGAGGTAAATATATGAAAGATGGAATAAGGTTGGTTTAGTACTGGCACTCCGGTCTCATGCCCGGAGTGACCTAGGTTCGAGGCCAAGTCAGGGGGGATTGTTATACATATATATATATATATATATATATATATATATATATTTATGATATATATTTTTATATATATGTGTATATATATGTATATATATTGCATACAAAATATGTATAATATATATGTATATATAATAAATGTATATATATGATGCATATAATCTATATAATCTATATAATATATATATATATGTAATATTTATATATAAACATATGTAATATATAATACATAATCTCTATATATATTTATCTATTATATATATGTATATATGTATGTATATTTATAAATAATATAAATATATAATAAATATATGTAATATATATATTATATCCATATTATATCCATATTATATGTATATATATATATATATATATATATATATATATATATATATATATCATCATCATCATCATCGGGGGCGTAACGCCAGCATGGCTGCATCCACCCTTCGCTTCCAGCCGCGGGGTCCCTCATTACGATTCTCCAGGCAGGCCCTCGGCCTATCTCTAACTCCTCGTGACAGGACTGGTCGAGCTGCCCCAGCCATGACCTCCTAGGTCGTCTCACGGGTCCCCTCCACCCAGGATTGTCTCGCAAAGAGACAACCCGATGGACAGGATCATCTGCAGGGAAACGAACTAGGTGCCCATATAGCCTGAGTTGGCGGTCCCGGATTGTGCAAGTGACAGGTCCCATACCAGTCTCACAGTGTAGCCATCAGTTGGACATATGGTCCTACTAACTATACCCCATGATCCGGTGTAGGGACTTGTTACAAAAGGCATCATGTCGCTTCCATACAGCAAAACTGGCAGTATCAAGGTCTAGAAGACAAGTAGCTTGATCCTTTGCATAGGAACCGACATCTCCAAATGCTCTTGTTGTTCAACTTCATGGCTCCTGCTGCTTGGCCAATCCATTTACTTACTTATAAGTATGACAGCCCAGAGACATGGACTACACTATCAATGTATGTAAAGCTCTCTGTGGCTTCAACGTCCTCACTGCAAGCATGAATTGACTGAACGGGTTCCCCTAACAGGCTCCCAATGTCCTCAATCTTGGTCTTAATCCAGGAGACCTCTAGGATCAAGGGCTTTGCCTCATAGCTAAATGCATCAAGAGCCACCACCAGTGATTCCAGAGACAGGATAGCAACATCGTCGGCACAGTCAAGGTCTGCGATATTGCCAAATGTTGCTCCACGCCAATTTTGGATAGCTCTGCCCATTATCCAGTCCATGCATGTGTTGAAAAGTGTTGGCCTTGCCTCACCCTTAAATTAACAGGGAAGAAGTTCGACAGGCTCCGACCCCCCCTCACTTTCAAGTTCATGAAGCCCAACATGATCTGCGATCATCTGTCCATCCACTGAGTGAACTGCAGTCATCTACAAGGAATCTTAGAGTTCAATAGGCAGGGCAAAGGTCACTTACCAGGAAATGGACTTCAACCTCCTCAGCAAGGTTCCTGATGAATTGTTCCTTGTCCCTCCTCAGCCCTACTCACCAAGGGCTGTGGTCAATCTCCTTGGCCACAGTAACCAGATCCCTATACCATGTCAAGCGATGCAGGTTGAAGTGCTGATACCAGAAGCTAGAAATACTCAATCTATGGGACCTAGACAAGTCCCGGAGAAGGAGGCTGTTCTCTCTGCTGGGATCAGCTCCTGAACCAAGTGGACTGACAATCTCGTAGCCAGCTCGATCTTGGTTGGATGCCACATTGAAGTTGCTGGGGACAACTGCCTGCCACAGATGTGATATTGACATATATATACACATATCTATAATATATATATAATAATAATATACAATATATATAATATACATGTATATATATATGTAAAATATATATATATATATATATATATAATATATTGATATACAAATATATATATATATATATATATATATATATATATATATGGGTGGATTCTTCATGGTCAGGGTGATGTTAGGTGATGGTGTGGTAGTCTAGTTAGTGTTAAGTGCTTTGCACGACTTCTTGCTTGCAGCTACCACTGCTGGCTAGCCTGGTGCAAAAGGGAGCAGCTGTGCATGACTTCCCAACCAGCTCATAGCCTCTCCATCATCAAGACTTCTGCAGTGACTCCTCGTGGCTACCCATGGAAACTAGGTACCTTGCAGGCTCTTGGAGCAGCAGGTGGCCCTAAAGGTATGGAGTCATGCCCACAAGCATGTGGATACGCCCAGGCTTTGTGTTAAATTATGCCCCCTTGCCCCCAGGGACTAATGTGTGGCTGTGGGGAGGCAGGACTTGCCAGTCTGCCTCCCGGCCGCCAACCTGGCATAAGGCTTTTGGGGAAAAGCTCACGGGACCCCCACAGGTGCATTATGAGGCCTGCAGCAGCGTCGGTGGGGGTGGCAGAGGTGGCGTTCACCCGGAGTGACTGCCTGAGATTAAACCACAGGCGGACTGTCAGGCTTGGAGTGTGAGCTCCTTGTGACAAAACCATCAGTTACCACTACTCTCGAGGGAGCTGAAGCAGCTGAGAGTTAATGTGGCTGCTCTTCCGGAGGTGAATTACACTTGTTACTGGTCGGGCCGCAGTGATGGTCACCATCTCCAGGGAGTAGGTATAACTTCAACCCTCGATAGTAGAGGTCACTCCAGTCGATGAGCGTATAAAAGTATTGAAACTGAAGCTTACATTTGGCTTCATGTCTCTTATTACTGTGTATGCTCCTTCTGATGTTTATGAACTTGATATGAAAGATATGTTCTACTCCAAACTTGCATCTGTGACTATTCATATGTTCTGGGTCCCAGAAACTGAGGATTTTGGGCTCATAGTATCAACTTTCTGCCCTGCATCATTGGACTTGGTACAGCAATGCAGGTAATGTGGCCAATGACATCCTCGTTTGTGCTCGCTGGAGGATCCTCCAGAACTGCAGGGTGTATCGGAGCACCGAGTTGTGGGACTGATCGTTGTGGCTATTCTCTGGGTCCACTTCAGAACCCCCCATTGCTCCAATGAACACCTTAGGGTGTTTCATGTGGACAGATTGAGGGAAGGGGAGTGTGCCCGGACCCTGCTCTTCTGTGGGACACCTTCAAGCGTGAAATACTTGATGCAGCCCAAGAATCATTTGGTGAATGCCCAAGAACATCTTGTCACACAACTCAACTGTCAGGGGATTGCGACTTGCATCGCTCTCTGGTATGCAGGACAAGGTCACTGCTGAGAAGGGACAAGGAACAATTTATCAGGAATCTTGCAGAAGAGCTCGAAAGCCATTTCCTAGTAAACGACCTTTGTCCTGTCTACCAAGCCCTGAGAAAGCAGAACTCCAAGCCCTCCTCACAGACTGCAGTCCGCTCAGCAAGTGGTCAGATAATCTCAGATCCTGATGGGATGCGGGTGTGTTAGGCTGAGTATTTTGAGAAGTTGTACCTGTTGATCCACCAACAATTAACCTGGATGCAGGTAGTGTCGAGATTCCTTTGCTAGACCCAATAGTCAGCGAGACTCCACCCTCCATGATTGAAGTCAGGGGGTAATCTCCGAGCAGAAGAGTGATAAGGCAGCGGGTGTCTGCAGTATCCCAGCTGAACTGTTAAAGGCTGGTGGAGAACCTATGGCTTGTATGCTATCCTGTCCGTCATCTGGCAGACTGGTACCATTCTCCCTGGCCTGCTGAGGGGTGTGGTGATCCCTCTCTGGAAGAGGAAAGGGGATCGGTGGGACTGCAGCAATTACCGAGGCATTACATTACTCAGTATACTGAGCAAGGTTCTCGCTCACACCCTTCTGAGACATATCAGACACCACCTGCTGAGGCACCAGTGTCCACAATAGACCTTATCCAGGCGCTTCGAGTCATTGTAGAGCACTGATGTGAGTTCGGGCATGGGCTGCTTCCAGCTTAAATCAACCTCAAGAAGGTGTTTGATACAATGCAATGTAAATCACTCTGGGAGATCCTAAGACTAAGAGGAATTCCAACAAGGATTATTGGATTAAGAGCAATTAATAGTATACTGGTACTGAAAGTGCTGTAAACTGTGGTGGGGCCTGTTGACCTTCTTCCCTGATAGTTCAGGAGTGAGGCAAGGCTGTGTTCTTGCACCAATACTTTTCAGCACTTGCATAGACTGAATATAGGGTAGAGCTACTGTCCAAAGTCACTGTGGAGCAAATGTGGGCAATATCAAGCTTACAGACCTTGACTTTGCTAATGATGTTGCTATTCTTTCTGAATCTCTGGAAACCCTAGTGGCAACTCTTGATACATTTAGCAATGATATATACCTCGGTAGTGCAGTTCATGACTCCGGGCTGTCAGACCAGGAAGTCAGAAGATGAATTGGCCTGACAGCAGGGATCAAGAAATCTCTCGACAAGTGTATTTGGAGGTGCCGGTACCTGTGCAGAGGGATCAAGCTATGTGTCTTGTGCTTTGGTATCTCATCTTGATGCCTTTTGTAACAGATCCTTGCGCCGGATCATGGGGATACAGTTGGCGGGGCCATGTGTCCAACATAGGGTTGTGTTTGTGTGTGTGTGTGTGTTTGTTCGTGTTTGAATAATATATATATATATATATATATATATATATATAACATATATATAACACATATGAATATATATACATATATATATATATTATATGTAAAATATATATTCATATAATATATATATATATATATATATATATATATATATATATATATATATATGTATGTATGTATACACACACACACACACACACACACACACAAATACACACACTTACACATACACACACACACACACACACACACACACACACACACACATATATATACATATATACTGTGTACATAGGCATGTATACGCTATGGCTCCCACGTGCTCGCTGGCTGCCACGTTGCGTGCCCACAAGATGGGGCAAGGGCCGCTTTCGCCCCACGCCACCTACCAGTATCCTTGGATGACCCAGGTCACTCAGAGTTCCTGTCTAGCGCTTGCCCAGTCAAGATAGGCCGCCCCGGCCTACGGTCCCAGCCGGGACCGCGACCCGCACTACGAGAGTTCCTGCGGAGCGCTGATCCGGTCAAGGTGGGCCCTCCCGGTCCTCCCCCTGGGTTGACCGCGCACCCAGCACTACGCCTTACCAAGACTTGTATCGTGTGATCTATATCTGTGCTTGCTTACTCTTCTAAATAAAGAGTCAAAGCCAACCGTCCCCTTTTACTACTCCTTATACTGTGTACATAAGCACGTATACACTGTGGCTCCCACGCTGTCGGGCCCACGCGGTGGGCAAGGGCCGTACCCGAGCGTGGCCCGGGCTGCCGCGTGGCAGATAATAATAACTGCCCCACGCGCACTCCCGGGGTATAAAAGGCCAAGGATGACCCAGGTCAGGGGGGGGGGGAGGAGATGTCATGGCCAGTGTTGCTAATCCAGGCGTGGTGAGATCGCCAGAGCACGTCTCCCTGGAAGTCCTGCCGCCGACAGGGAGAAATCTCTGCTCGACGCGGGCGTGAGAGATAGCCTCTGATTAGCGATCTCACTCGTATTTCACCCTCGCAGTCTCCCGGTTAGCCGAGAGCGCCACCGTTGCCATGGGCGAGAAGTCCGTGCACGGTGGGGCCCCGATGGCGCATGGCAGGCCGCCCTCTCCGCTCCCAACCTCCCCGTTAGCCGAGTGCGCGCCGCAGCCCGGGCATGTGGACTCGCCGACCCATGAGTTCGCTCATGCCAAACGAATCCCGCCATGCCAAGGCCACGCGCGTACAGATGGCGCCTCCCTCTCCAGCCTTTATCCTCCTTTCCGCCTCCCTGTCAGCTATGCCCCCCAACTTTAACCCCGCATGTTGGGTTAAGCCCCGACTCTTTTTTCTCTTACTAAATCATCTTTTCGATCCCCCCCCTTTATCCTTCCCCTCTCCCGCCTTCTTCCCCCCACCCCCCGGTAACGGGTCTTTTCTTTTAACTTTTGCTTTTGCAGGTCAGGGAGAGTCCCTGCCCCGCACCTGTCGGGTCAAGGTCGGTCGCGGAGCCGTACGTCCGCCCCCCACTGGGCTGACCGCGCACCCAGCACTAAGCCTTACCAAGACTTGTATCGTGTAATATATTTGTGCTTACGCACTCTTCTCAATATAGAGCGGTTAACATATCTGGTGGCAGGGAGGTCGTTGCGTCCTTTCGGCTCGCAACATGGACACACAGCCTCTGGTTAGCCTCTGGTTACTGCTCGAACCTATCGCTCCCACGCCCATGTCTTTAGAACCTGTTGTGAGTACATATTTGGGCCTTTTTCCTTTTTTTTTCTCTATCTTCCCACTAAATGTGTTAAGCTGTATGTGCAGTTACGCTCACGCTGGTTTTATTAGGTTAAAGTGCTGATTGACAGCAATTGGTACGCTCTCCATTCTTCTGACCTCAGAACACATTACTGTGTGATCACGGTATGGGTTCAAACAATATGAATATCGTTCATTGATTACGTATTTGTTTAATTTTTCTCGTGATTAGAGAGTATATTGTTTCAATTGCAACAAATTTAGCACGTTCATGATTTTACCGTTTTCATGAACACCATATCATTATTTCTTTTCTCACTGACCATTTCCCGTCTTGACCTGACCTCGGAGTGATAAGCCATTAGTCAAACCCGCTTGGGACAGTTGGGTGATTTGAGTGATTAAAACGCTGAAATGGCTGAACAGCTGGCATTTCCTGTATATTGTTCTCTAGATTGTTACATTATAGGATAACACATAGCATCTGTTACATGTTCATTGGTGACACGTTCTATCAGCGCTAGAGCGGAGATTGAAACGCGAATTATTTACATTTTTATATAGCGCCAGGGATCTTACCCGTATCATAGTGTAAGAGTACCTGGGGTTGCGTATATGCCTAATAGATCCGCGCTCCGACGTTATTTCGTTCGGCAACTTTTGAGCCGGTGTGACCCACTGTTACGTGACCCACTGTTACGTCTGTTAAATAATGTAGGACTAGGGCTTAAGCTAGAATAGTGATTCGCTTATTAATCACACCCTGCTCACACTTTAGACGTCACTGCCATGTTTAGGTAAATCCCATCGATTTGTGATTCATGATAAATACCCGTAGGGCATTGCATGAGCGCCCATCACAGACTCGCAGCTAGAGTGGGTTATTTATAAATTTTCCCAGCTCATTTCGCTTCATAAAGTACGGGTATAGAGAAAATGTTGTCAATGATGTCTGCATGTGCAGTTGACAATACCTCGGCAGATTGTTCGCTAGCGTGAGGCCGCGAATTGTTTTCACGTCACC
>NC_061823.1:18909163-18916663 GCF_019202785.1 Penaeus chinensis | reverse complement strand
ATTGTTTTATGGCATGTGGACAGGTAGAACAACCAGATCTGGATCTTACAAACAAGGGGGTTGGTCGGGTGTATAGACTCTATGAGAGTTATTGAGTTATGGGAGTCAGTAAAAATTGTGAAAGAGGAAGAGGGGAGTGAGTATATGTGTTTTAAGGCAAAAAGGAGTGCATAAAGTTCTGTAGTAAGGACACTGGATTCAGGAGGGAGGGGGTATTTGAGAGTACGAGTTGGGAAGGTTACTGCATAAGCATCACCGGAGGTGGATTTGGACCCGTCAGTGTAAACTGAATACTGGAGTAATGAGTGGAGATATGGTCAAGGTAATGGGTGAGAAGGACAGCAGGAGGAATATTTGATTTTGGTGGGTCAGGGAAAAAAGAGGAGCAAATATGGGGGTAAGGTATAAGCCATGGAGGGACAGAATGGACAGAGAACGGGAGAGGTCAGAGATGGGGAAAAGGGAAATGGGAGAGGAGGGTATCCATGCGAGTGGAGAAAGGAGTAGGTAAACATGGAGAAGAAGCAAAGGTAGGAAGTAGGGATTGTGGGATAGTTTGTTTAGTGAGGGGAAGTTGGTGGAATCGAGCATAACATCGGAGAAAGAGAAGGGTATGGCGTCGAGAGAGAGACTGTATGCCTGATTCAGTGTACAGGCTCTCAACTGGAGAAGAGCGGAAGGCGCCTAGGGCTAAGTGAAGACCAAGTGATGGATTGTATCAAGTTGGGCAAGGAGAGAAGTTGAGGCAGAGGAGTAGATATGGCATCCATAATCGAGAGTGGAAAGGATCACGGTAACATGAAAATGAAGGAGAATTTTGCGATCTGAGCCCCAGGATATATGGGATAGGGTTTGTTTGTTGGAGTGGAGTGTCATATAAGAGTGAAGGTAGAGGACCTACACGTGTGCGAGAGAAAAGGATGGAGAAAGATTTGGAGGTAGAAAAGTGGAAGCCATGGTTTGTGGCCCAGGAGGATACTGATGATATTGCAGATTGAAGAAATTGGTAGAGATTTTGTATGGATGTGCCAGGCATAGATGGTTAAATCATCAACATAGAGTGATGACTGGGCTCCTGGTGGTAGAACTGAGGCAATGTCATTGACAGCAAGAAGGAATAAGGTGGTACTAAGCACACTACCTTGTGGGACGCCTTCAATTTGAGGAATGAAAGATGTGGCAGAGGCAATTTTGCGTTGGGAGAGGAAAGACTTTATGAAGACACCCATGTTTCCCCATATGCCTAGAGAGGACTATTGTTGAAGAATATGGTACCTCCATGTCGTATCATATGCTTTTTCTAGGTCAAAAAACATAGCTAGTATGGATTCATGGCGTGCAAATGCGGATGTAATATATGTCTCAAAATGAGCAAGGGGGTCAGCTGTGCTTCGGGCACGGCGAAAACCAAACTGGGAAGGTGAGATAAGATTGTGGGATTCAAGATACCACATTAAGCGGAAGTTAACCATTCGCTCTAGTAGTTTGCATAAGCAGCTAGTTAGTGCGATGGGGCGATAGTCTTGAGGGAGGGTACCCGATTTATTGGGTTTCAGGAAGGGGAGGATAAGAGCTTCTCGCCAATGAGAAGGAATATTTCCTTATGTCCATATGTGGATGTAAGTTGTTAATAGAAAGGATAAGGAGGAAGGGAAGATGGGAGTTGTCTGAGCATACCGTAGTGAATACCGTCAGGACCTTCATGAGTGTTGTGGCACGATTTTAGGGCAGCACTGAGTTCAGAGAAAGAAAAGGGAGCATTATAGGACTCAGCAGAGGATAGGGTGAAGATAATGGGGGTACGTTCCCTGATGGTTTTAATAGAAGAGAAGTGTGGAGAAAGGTGAGAGCCACTACTGACCTGGCTGAAATAATCACCCAGTTCATTAGCGATTTCGGGAGGATAAGAGATAAGGGTATCTCGAATATGGAGGACGGGGGCTGGATGGGAGGGATGTTTGCCTGATAGTTTATGGATCCGGCGCCAAACATTTGAGATAGATGTAGAGGATGTAATTGAGGAAACATAATTTCGCCAGCTATTTGTTTTACTATTTCGGATTGTACGACGAAGACAGGCAGATGCTCTTTTAAAGGAGATAAGAGCTGATAGTTGATTTGGAGTACCTCGTTTGTAGCGGTAACGGTTCCAGGCTTTAGTGCAATCAGAATTCCACCATGGAACACATTTGGAGGTATAGGGTCTTGAAGTTCGAGGGATAGCTGTATGGGCAGCTCTTAGGACTGTAGGTATGTACAAATTGTATAATTTCTGATACGGATGAGAGGGAGGATGGGAGGGTATGAATAGCAGAGAGTGAAAGTACGCCGGTCGGCTCTATCAAAGCACCAGCGTGGGGAGTTAGGAAGTGGTACATATGAAGTTGGAGAAAGGAGAACTGGAAAGGGGTCACTATAGGGAAAGTGGTCTAGAACTGACCAGTGGAAATCTAAATGAAGAGAAGGGGAGCATAGCGAGAGGTCAATGCATAAAAAAGACTGCGTGCGTGTATCAAAGTGTGTGGGGGGATCTGTATTTAGAATAAGATCAGCTGTGGAGAGGAAGCGCTCTAGAGCTCGGCCACGGGTGTTGGTGATAGAATCACCCCAAAGAGTGTGGCGGCAGTTAAAATCACCTACTTTGAGGAAAGGTGATTGAAGTTGGGAAATCTAGGGATCGGCCATAGGAGTTGGTGATAAAAACACCCCAAAGAGTGTGACACCAGTTAAAATCACCTACTATGAGGAGTTGGGAAATTAGATTTTCAAAAGCAACGAAGATAATGGGGTGGGAAGGGGAGAAGTAGACTGAAATCACTGTGATCCAGCGGCGAAGAAAGATACGAATAACTATACAAGGGACAGTGGTTTGAAAGGGAGGTATGACATAAGGGGTTTTCTGGTTGATAAGTATGGACGAGACATAGAGGGAGTGTGGGGAAGAAACAAAATGGTAATTGGGGATTGGTATTGGAGAATGTGTAAGAAAAGTTTCTTGAATGCATATAATGGATGGATTAGAAGAGGAGAGGATATAACGGAGGTCTGGTCTGTGAGAACCTAAACCGCTAATGTTCCAATGAAGGATAGTTATACTTTCGTTGATTTAGTGATAACGATTGTAGTACGTGTTGGAGAATTTGAAGGGGAAGGTGCTAGAGGGTGGGATAAGGAATGAGGTTGGGGAGGTGGTGTTGTATCAGGAGGGGTGTTAGGAGGTAGAGGGTCTGGGGAAGAGGGCACTTGTGATATAATGGATTCACGTGTGTATCCAGGAGGGAGTGGAAGGGATAGAGGGGATGGTGGGCGGGTTAATGTAGGTGGGGCTGGAGTCGGGGGGGATGGGTTTTTTTGGGATGGGATAGGAGGATTGGGTGTAGGGAGAATATGAGTAGGAGGAGGATGGATATCGGCAGTCACTTTGAGTGTGGAGGGAGCAGGAGTTGTAGAATTTGAAGGTGGATGAGTATCAGTTTGGAACTCGATTATGTAGTTCTGAGTATCTTCAAGAGTTTCTGTAATGGAGTTGGTTGGGGAGTTTTGTGAGATAAAGGTTTTCTTGTGAGGGGGGGAAGAGAAGTCTGGTGTCTGAAGAATAGGGTCAAAGGAAGGTGGAGGTGATTGTGGAGCAGGGGAAGAGGAGGTGGAACATTTATTCTGTCTGCTGCGGGTAGTGCAGGGAGGGAGAGGGGATGGTGTTGGGGCTGTAGTAAAGATTGGAGTGTCTGGATTTAGGATGGCAAAAGAATATGGGGGCTGTAGTAGAGATTGGAGTGTCTGGATTTAGGATGGCAAAAAAAGTTGACTGGGGAAGGTAGGAGGTAGAAGAGGGGAAGTTAGATGGAGGGGGGTTAGGTTTAGGAGAGGGTGTAGGAGCTTGGGAGGTAGGGGGAGTGGCAAAGTGAGCGACAATACTGGAGTAGGGGGTAAGAGAAATCCTCGTCGACGTGCCTCCTGTCTGGCTTCACGTAGAGTGAGTCCAAGTCTGAATCTGAAGGTTGCTACCTCAGACTCAAATTTGTAGGTGGGGCAGCCTCTATAAAATACATTATGGGGGCCGCCACAGTTGGCACATGTGCGTGATTGTGCAGAGCAGTTTGATCGATTGTAGCCAGGTTGGGCACATCTGGCTGTGGAATGGCAGTGTTTGGCTGGGTGTTCTAAATGCCAACAATTTTGGCACTGACGAGGAGAAGGTTGGTATGGTCGGACAGGTAGGGATTCCCCACCTATGTAAACATTAAAGGGAAGCTCATGTCTACGGAAAGTAACTTTGGCAATGTTAGTGGATTTCTTATGATTACCTCTGGGAGGAATGGAGTAGCATTGCATCATAGTGTTGCATCATAGTCCGTGAGACAGGCGAGTAAGTCTTCTCTACAATCTGACCAATCTTTGTCATAGATTGGGCAATCTGTTGGGGAAATAGAAACAGTTCCGGTGCAAGTATTGAGGGTTGGATGAAGTTCTGTAGGGATGGGATTACCATATAGATCAGTTAGTTTTGCTAATGATATAGCTTGGTTTTCAGATGTTACTGTGACGAGTCGGGAGAGAGAAATTGCCTACTTGTTTTGGGGGGCATTGCTGGAAGAGAAGGGTGTTTTTAGAGTAGGGAGCTGTGGGAGAGATCAAGAAAAATCGGTCCCATTTTGCTGGGCTAAATAGAGTATTTAGGATTCTTGTAGAGGTGGGGGTAGTAGAAGTGCGGGGACGTGTGGAGGAGGGAGTAGTGTTGAGGGGGGTAGTGTTATGGGGAGGTGGGCAATAAGGTTGTAAGGTAGTAATTAGGGGAGATGAAGAGGGTTGATGAAGAAGGTTGTGGGAGTAATGGTTAATGGTTAATGATTAAAAGCAAAATAAATGTGCTAGACATCTAAGGTCATGTAGCACTATAGTAAATGGTAGTGAAGGGTGGTTGAGTAAGTGATTAGTTGTCAAAGCTGGACAAAGGAATTGACGAGTAAATGGGTTAGGGTCGGGTAAGGTAATGTATAGGGGTTAGATCAAGTGAAGGATGTATATGCATTTGAGGAATGAAAACAGGTTGTCAAAGCAGAAAGTGTGAGAAGCTGTGGGAGGGATCACGAAAAATCGGTCCCATTTGGCTGGGCTAAATAGAGTATTTAAGAATTTTGTAGAGATGGGGCTAGTAGAAGGACGGGGGCGTGTGGAAGAGGGAGTAGTGTTGAGGGAGGTAGTGTTATGGGGAGGTGGACAATAAGGTTGTAAGGTAGTAATAAGGGAGGATGGGGTAGTTGATGAAGAAGGTTGTGGGGGTATAGTTGTTGAAGTTGAGCATGTTGGGAGAGTAGAAATGTCTCCTGGGGTGTTGATTAGGGTGGATACTGTACCTGTAGGCATTGAGGAGGGGGTATTAGTTGTAGTGTTCAGAGCCGTGGTCAAAGGAGAGCCTGGGGTCAGGGAATCGGGCGAGTTTGAATTGGTGGAGCTATTTGATGAAGAGGCAAGCCTCATTGCTTCTAATAATGGTATGGTATGGTGTATGGTTATTGGTAATGGTTAATGGTTAATGGTTAAAAGCAAAATAAATGTGCTATCTAATTATGGTATAAAATCTTCATTGTTGGCCATGGTAAGCTTGGAGTATGTTGGGGAGAGAAACGGTCCACCCCTCAGGGTCCCTTTAGGGGTAAGGGCTAGACAACTAAAGCAGGGGAATACCATGCCCATGGTTCCCTCAGGCCGTTCAGGACTGGCACAAAGTCAGCCTTTCATCCTTTCAGCACGGCTCTTACACCTTAGGAAGTGGATAGTAGAAGGGGTTGGTGAAGGGACAGAAAGGAAAAAGTAGGAGGGGAAAAAAAAAGACCATGCAAACTTGTTGAGTCCCAAGGTTGGGGAGTTCCCCAACATTGGGTCCCAGTCTCCGCCTCCTAAGCCCCCCCACGACAACAACGGGCAAGGGATTGGGGGGGGGGGGGTTGTGGGAGTAAAGGTGTTGAAGTTGAGCATGTTGGGAGAGTAGAAATGTCTCCTGGGGGTTGGTTGTTGATTAGGGTTGATACTGTACTAGTATGCATTGATGATGGGGGAGTTGTTGCAGTGTTCGGAGCCGTGGTCAAAGGAGAGCTGGGATTGGGGCTATTTGATAAAGGGGCAAGCCTCATTGCCCCTAAGATTGGGGTTATGTCTTCATTATTGGCCATGATAAGCCTGGAGTATGTTGGGGAAAAAAATAGTCCACCCCTCAGGGCCAGGTATGGCAGGGGAATACCGTGCCCATGGTTCCCTCAGGCCGTTCAGGACTGACATAAAGTCAGCCTTTCATCCTTTCGGCACGGCTCTCACACCTTAGGAGGTGGATAGTGGAAGGGATTGGTGAAGAAACTGAAACCGAAAGTATGAGTGGGAAAAAAGACTATGCAAAATTAGTTGAGTCGATGGCTGAGTCCCAAGGTTGAGGAGTTCCCCATCATTGGGTCTCAGTCTTCGTCTCCTAAGCCCCCCCCCCCCCCCCCACGACAACATCGGGCAAAGGATTGGGGGGGAGGTAGGGGGAGTGGCAGAGTGAGCGACATTACTGGAGTAGGGAGTAAGAGAAAAACCTCGTCGACGTGCCTCCTGTCTGGCTTCACGTAGAGTGGTCAAATTAGAGTTGATAATGCTATAGCTTGGTTTTTAGACGTAACTGTGATGAGACGGGAACGATCGGGTCAGAGTTAGGAACTGTGGGGGATCACGAAAAATCGCTCCCATTTGGTTGGGCTAAATAGAGTATGTAAGACATTTGTACAGATGGGGGTGGTAGAGGGAGTAGTGTTGAGGGAGGTAGTATTAAGGAGAGGTGGACAATAAGGATTAAAATAATAAGGGAGGGTGATTGATGAAGAAAGTTATGGGGGTAGAGGTGATGAAGGGAACCGGCAGAGTTTGAGTTGGCGGTGTTATTTGATGAAAGGGCAAGCCTCATTGCCCCTACTGGCCATGGTAAGCCTAGAGAATGAAGGGGAGAGAACCAGTCCATTCGTCAGGGTCCCCTTGAGGGGTAAAGGTTAGACATCTGAAACAGGGGAATACCGTGCCCATGGCTCCCTCAGGCCGTTCAGGACTGGCACAAAGTCAGCCTTTCAGCCTTTCAGCACGGCTCTTACACCTTAGGAAGGGGATAGTAGAAGGGGTTGAAGGGACGGAAACAAAACTGCAGGAGGGGAAAAAGACCATTGAGTTTAGTTGCGTCGAGGGCTGAGGCTCAAGGCAGGGGAGATCTTCAGTATTGGGTCCCAGTCCTCGTCTCCTAAGCCTCCCACGACAACAACGGGCAAGGGATTAGGGGGTCAGTAATTCATAAACATCACTGAAAAAAGAAAAGGGTGTAAATAAAACCAAAATTTACTGCTACAAGTTTCATTTCCAAGGCAGCAAATACAAAGAGTGTGTAGCTAAAACAAGCCATATGGAGAGCGACAGAGTTTTCACAACAATGTGACAAAACACCTGCTCTCATGGGCGCAAATTCTCAGATAGCACATCACATCA
>NC_061823.1:18899163-18904163 GCF_019202785.1 Penaeus chinensis | reverse complement strand
GATAACAACAACAATAATAATAATAATAATAATAATAACAATAATAATAATGTAGTGATAATGATGTTAATAATAAAATATAAATAATAGGAATAGGAATGGAAATAATAATAATAATAATAATCATAATAATAATAATAATAATAATGACAAAAAAATAACAATAATAGTAGTAGTAGTAGTAGCAATAATAATAATAATAATAATAATAATAATAATAATAATAACAGTAACACTAAAAGTAATAATAATGATAATAATTGTTTTAACAACATGAACAATAATATCACCACATACCATTGTCATCAAAGTACATTACTCAATATATTTTTTTCGTTTTGTTTAAATTTGATAAACCACATGCAGTATGGACTTATAAAAGACAAAACACAAATGAAAACTAAAATAAAAGCATTGTTGCCTACTTAAAAAGAGACCAAAGAAATCAGCCAAGACACAAGCCAGTCTACTACCGCCTAGTTGAAGCCCTGTCAAGATCGCCGGTGCGAACGAGATCTCATCGAAGTTCTCATGGAAAAACTGCTTATAAACAATATGGATAGTAGTACTAGATGTCATAGCAACGACAACGACAATTATAAGAATGACGATAATAATGACATAATAATAATAATAATAATAATTATAATAATAATAATAATAATAATAATAATAATAATAATAATAATAAAAATAATAATAATAATAATTATAATACTAATAATAACAACAATAATAATAATAATTAATAATTACAAAAAAAAGGAAAAATGCTGATAACAAGTACAATCACAATTATAACCATACAAAATCCTGTGAGGTTATTAGCCTAACAAACTATGTATGTATATATGTACATCGTAACTGGAGTTTGTTCTTCGGTCGACAATTTGCTCTTTTTCTTCATCGTACATGTTTGTTTTTTCTTGAATAGCATCGAATGGATAACAAGAAATTAAATATGAATAACTTCTATTTTTTTGACAAAAGGAAATCGTTCTCACAACAGAAAAAACAACTTTTCAACAGATACTAAACGTGACTTTATATTTTTTGTCGGAATGAGACAAGTTTCACAACTATTCGAACTCTTCTACATTCCTGGCTACTAAAGCTTTTTTTTGTTTTGTTTTGTTTACATGTTAGTCACAACGTACAAAAAACTGCATATAAAGGAAATATCCATCAAATTCTGAAGCATGCTTGTCATTAGTTCAAATTTCAAGGCAAATTTTTTTTTCGTTTTTTGGGGGTATTTTTTGTTTTTAGATACAGGTCACCTTTCAATAGAGAGAAGTCAAGTTTGAACACATTTTATCATTAAAGTACCATATAGAGTCGTGATGTAAACCACCATTTCGAGAAAAAATAAAAAGAGAAAGAAAAACTTTTGTTCCTATTTTGTTCCATTAAGCGTCCTTTTTCCTTTTTCAGGGACCCAAGTCGTTCCATAGAAATTCTCATGAAACGCAAATCCCTGGGACTCTCGTCGCAGCTGGTCCCGGCCTCTCCATCGCAGGCCTTGCTCCCTCTCGCGTCGCTGTCGCTGTGGCACAAGTCAACATCAAGTCCATCCGTATCCGATGAGTGACCGAGCAAGAAAACAATTACTGAAGTCCGGGTTTGGTCGTCAAATGGGTGGATTACCTCACTGGGAAACTTTTTTCTTTCGTTTTATCTTTATTGGCTCTCCTTCACACCTGTCAGTCAGAGCAGTCCAGCCCGTGGGCGTGCGCGCACACGTGGCCACGCAACGTCCGCCGTCAGCACTAGACGGAGCGAACGTCGCACGGCGGGGGGGAGGGAGGGAAGGGGGCCATCCCTCGGGCTCTGGCGGCGGCGGCGACACGCTCTAGTTGCCGTTCACGGCCGACTGCGCGGGCTTGCGAGGCGGGGGCGGGCGACGGGCAGGGGACTGCCTGGCGGGTGTGCCCTCGTGCCGTGGCGGCCGCCTACGGTTTAGCGTGCCCTCGCGGCTGGAGGGCGCATCAGGGGGGCCCCGGCCGGCGCCCCGACGCGGCCCGTAGTCGCCGCCCGGAGTGCGCTCTTTAGCGGCGCGCGCGGACGGGGGCTGAGCGTCCCAGTTCTCGCCGGCGTTGGCATGCCAGCTCTCGCCGGCGCCGTGCGAGCCCCAGTTCTCGCCAGTGTTGGCGTGCCAGCTCTCGCCCGTGTGCGAGCCCCAGTTCTCCTCGCTGCCCCAGCCCTCGTCCGCCGACGTCCCGAAGCCCTCGCCGTCGCCCATCTCGGAGCCGCCGCCGCCGCCGCGACGCCGGAACTTGCGGTGGCGGCGCCGGCGCCTCTTGCCCTCGCTCGTCACGGAATCTGCACAAGACACGGAGACCCTTGTTATATAGCTACACAAAACAATAGAATACTAAACATTTAGATTAATTGGTGGGGAACACACACACACACACACACACACACACACACACACACACACACACACACACACACACACACACACACACACACACACACACACACACACACACACACACACACACACACACACACACACACACACAGAGAGAGAGAGAGAGAGAGAGAGAGAGAGAGAGAGAGAGAGAGAGAGAGAGAGAGAGAGAGAGAGAGAGAGAGAGAGAATGTCTGATAGGTTGGGAGGTTGGCGAAGGGAGGATAAGTGGGGAAACCGAGGTCCGGGCTGCATCCAAGAATGGGCATAATAGAATGCGTGGAACTGAAAGAGGGACATTACATAAGGGTGGGTCAGAGTGTGACTTCAGATAAGAGTGTGTTAGACGGGTGTTGCCATTGCGTAAGCGGGCGACAGCCGTCTCTCGACGTCTGTTCCGATGAAATGGAGCTGACCAGGAGGAGAATGATAGTTTTACAATATATAATTTATTAGTGCGGAAACTTAACCAGAAAGATTGCCATCGGTTATACAAGGTCTTAAAGTGGGGGTAATAATCCGTGGCTGGGGTTGATGTGGACATAGCGGCGTAGCGTGCTAGAGTATCTGCCTGTCCATTGCCGGGGATTCCAACATGGCTCGGCACCCAGCAAAATCTGACTGTTTTATGTCGAGTGGACAGGTAGAATAAGCAGTTCTGGATCTTACAAACAAGGGTGTTGGTCGAGTGTATTGACTTTGAGAGTTAATGAATTACGGGAGTCAGTAAAAAAAATAAAAAAGAAAGAAGAAAGTGAGTATGTATGTTTTAAGGCAAAAACACATATACTCACATATATACAGTTCTGTAGTAAGGACACTGGATTCAGGAGGGAGGGAGTATTTGAAAGTGCGAGTTGGGAAGGTTAATGTGAAACCAGCACCAGAGATGGATTTGGAGCCATCAATGTAAACACGAATACTGGAGGAATAAATTGAGATATGGTCAAAGAAGTGGGTGAGAAGGACAGAAGGGGGGGATATCAGATTGTAGTGGGTCAGGGAAAACAGACGAGCAAATACGGGGGCAATGGAGGGACAGAATGGACAGAGAACGGGAGAGGTCGAAGTGGGGGAAAAGGGGAATGGGAGAGGAGGGTATCCATGCGAGTGGAGAAAGGAGTCGGTAAACGTGGAGAAGAAGCAAAGGTAGGAAATAGGGATTGTTGGATAGTAAGTGAGGGGAAGTTAGTGGAATCGTACATAACATCGGAGAGAGAGAAGGGTACAGCGTCGAGAGAGAGAGATGGTATGCCTGATTCAGTGTACAGGTTCTCAATTAGAGAGGAGCAGAAGGCACCTAGGGCTAAGTGAAGACCAAGTGATGGATTGTATCAAGTTGGGCAAGGAGAGAAGTTGAGGCAGAGGAGTAGATATGGCATCCATAATCGAGAGTGGAAAGGATCACGGTAACATGAAGATGAAGGAGAGTTTTGCGATCTGAGCCGCAGGGTATATGGGATAGAGTATAAAATTCGGAGACGGCGGCGAGTTTTCTCTATAATGTAAAGGATATGGTCTTGCTAGGACAGTTTGGAGTCAAAAATATCGCCTAGGAATTTGCCATATAAGGAGAGTGGAGGTTGATGACCTACATGTGCAAGAGAGAAAATGATGGAGGAAAGATTCAGTACAGGAATGCCTGTGGAACGGCAATGTTTGGCAGGATGTCCTAAACGCCAACAATTTTGGCACTGACGGGGAGGAGGTTGATATGGTCGGACAGGACAGGATTCTCCACTGATATATACATTAAAGGGAAGGTCATGTCTACGGACAGTAATTTTGGCAATGTTAGTGGGATTCTTACGATGACCTCTGGGAGGAATGGAGTAGCACTGTACTGATATCGCATCATAATCCGTGAGACAGGCAAGTAAGTCTTCTCCACAATCTGACCAAAATTTGTTATAGATAGGGCAATTTGCTGGGGCGATAGAAACAGCTCCGGTGCAAGTATTAAGGGTTGGATGAGGTTCTGCAGGAATGGGGTTACCAGAGAGATCTGTTAGATTTGATAATGCTATAGCTTGGTTTTCAGATGTTCCTGTGATGAGACAGAAGGATAGGGTAGGCTACGGAAAGATACTTTGCCTACTTGTTTCTGGAGACATTGCTGGAAGAGAAGAGTGTTGTCAGAGTAGGGAGCTGTGGGGGATCACGAGAAATCGGTCCTATTTGGCTGGGCTAAACAGTGTGTTTAAGATTTTTGTAGAGATGGGGGTAGTAGAAGCACGGGGGGCGTGTGGAAGAGGGAGAAGTGTTGAGGGAGGTAGTATTATGGAGAGAGGGCCAATAAGGCTGTAGAGTAGTAATAAGGGAGGATGGTGTAATTGAAGAAGAAGGTTGAGGGGATAGAGGTGATGAAGTCGAGCATATTGGGAGAGTAGAAATATCTCCCGGGGGTTGAGTGTTGATTTGGGTGATAGTAGTTGTTGTGTTCAGAGCCATGTTAAAGGAGAGCCTGGGGTCAGGGAATCGGGAGGGGCTATTTGATGCAGGGGCAAGTCTCATTGCCCCTAATAATGGTATAACATTATTGGCTATGGCAAGCCTAGAGAATGTTGGGGAGAGAAATAATCCA
>NC_061823.1:18846663-18856663 GCF_019202785.1 Penaeus chinensis | reverse complement strand
TGAGCCATTTCAACCAACATCATCTCATAGCCAACTTGATCACAACTGGATATCACATGAAAGTCACCTAGAACAATGTTAATATCCCACAGAGGACAGCTGTCTGCCACAGATGCAAGTTTGGTATATAAACTTTTTTGCATAAAGTTTACCAACATCAGTCAAAGTGTACATAGCAATAAGAAACATGAAGCCAAATGCATGCTTTAATTTCAGTGACATTATACACTGATCAACTGGAGCAACCTCTAATATTGAAGACTGAATTCTGCTGGAGATAGTTAGGGTTGCCCCTGAAGATGGTGGCCATCATTATTGATCCAACCAATAACAGATATAACGACCTACACTAATTGTGCTACAAACAAGTTTTTCCACCACAACTCTAAGCTGCTTCCCTTGTGGCAATCAATTACCCTGCTGCACATAACAGAGTTTACCCTATTGGATCCAAGCCTTGCAGCTTATACATGGGCCAATACCTAGACATTAGGCTTCTTTGAATGGTGACTCTCCTGGGTGTGGCTTGTAGGCCTGGCCCACATGAATGCTCATGCACAGTATCAAGACTCCTTGTCTCCTCTTTGCATTGCTATTAACTTTTTCTGCAGACATTTTTGTTGTTTTGCCATTTTCAGAAATCTATATTTGTGACTTGTGCAGTATCAATATGGTTATAGACTGTATAAATTGAACAGACTTCATAATATCTCTCCAGGAATTTTATAATAATAATAAAAAGTTACTTATTATTATTATAAAATTCCTGGAGAGATATTATGAAGTCTGTTATTATTCTACCATTTAATTTTTGGTAATGCACCCTATACCTACTCGTTAAGAACAGGTAGGTATGGGTTCCTGCACATGGATATAGCATACTCTTTGGAGTAGGAAAAGTGCATAGACAATCCACTTGACTCATTTATTAGTGGAAATAAAACAAAAACTCTTCCTAAAGACCTACTGAGTCAATCTCCCTCCAAATACTTTGTGCACTCAGGGTGAAACATTCCTGTTAATGGCCACTCTGCATCATCATCCCATAAAAAAACACTTTCATCACCCTAGCCCTTAGCCAAATTTTTTGCGACAATACTTCACGGTCACACAGATCCACCGGGTTAATCCTAAGACAGTTACTTAGGGAGACTGCCCTGGGTGATGCCTACCTTGCTCCTGTCATTTGACCATGAAAAGATAATAGTTTTATATGCCTAATATTTTTTTGGCATGTTATAGAGGATGTAATTGCACTTTATTTCATACATAATTTTTATCCCACTATCCAATCCAAAAAGTCAATTTTTTTATTAGTCGCAGTACTCTATGCAAAGGGCCTGACTTTTAAATTTCTATAATTTGTTTACCATTACAAACTATCTTGGGGCCTTTTTTTCAGTATTACACAAAACTTTATTCAGCTATTTTTTCAAAATAAAAAAAATTGGAACCCAACTTGCCTTTCACATTCTAATGCTTTTTCCAATTTCGAAGTTTGTTATCTCTATCATTTTTAACTAAATCTAATGATGTTATATATATATATATATATATATATATATATATATATATATATATATAAAAAGTTCATCTAATGTACTCTGTGATGAGACTATTGCCAGTCAATCAGTTTTTTAATAGACTAAACCCATTTTTAGTCTGAAAACTTATTACTTTACCCAGAGTTCAATGTCTCTTTTTAAAATAATTTTTTAAAAATGTGTGTTGGGTATGGGGAACCAGCATATTATGTTTAGTCATTTATGCACATTATCTTTGCAATAAAAATCATCAGATGCCAGAGTAGGGTATGTTATCTATGTATTTATGACACCTATGGCCTACTTTACAGCAGGTGTCGTTGTGTATTATCATTTTCAGCACAAAACAATTTCATTATTTTTCCGAAATTAAGAAAATGCATCTCCAAAATGCTCTTCAAATTGAAGTACTCTTTACAATGGTAACAACTAATTTCAAATCAAGACATATTTGAAGATGGTGTATGGTATTAACTGTCAGAGTTAAGCAAAACCTAAGTATTATCATTATTTATATTTTTTTACATTAATACTTTGTATTCAGTGCGCAAATACAAGTTTAAAAGCTATAGCATATTATCAGATAGCCTTAATTGAAAGCATGTTTCATGTGTAAATGTACACAAGGTTTACATTTCTAAAGAAAAACCTCACTAAATATTTCGTCATAAATCACTGATTTTCTTCTTTTCTGTTACTGGTATAAGTGTTCTTTTGGCATTCACAAACTTGCATCTATGCACAATATCATTATTAAATGCTGTATGCTAAAACACTTGTTTGGTAGCTTCCTCATTTGTGTACATATATCATAGGATAGCTAACTGTAAATGACCCTGTCCCCCCCCACAGGGATGATCCCCTCAACCCAGCTGCTGTGGATTTATGTACTGTCCCCTGTTTTTGTAAATTTTGTGATATACAGATGGCTCCACATGTGCTCAGCCACCAAGGAGTCTATTAGTAGGGCCTAGTGACTGTGCCTGATTTCCCCATTCCTTGAATTTGCAGGAATATGTGTTCATTTTTCTGATTCTATTAATATCGACATTGGGTCAATATTAATAGTTGGGTTGATAGTATGATTATTAAAATGTTACAAAAATATTAATCCCTTCGATCTGGATGATGTGACCATCATGTCATGAAAATTTTTGGCTTGAGGGGCGAATGACATGAATATGGCATGGGAAAAATCTGGCTTGGGACGGGGTAACTTGCTGTTGTGAGCATTATGGCTAAAGGTTGGGGTGATGTGAAAGAGTCACCACAAGTGCACAATTCTCTTGGAGGACGATTATTTAGACTCATTTACCCTTTAGGAAGAGGCTTTTGTATTATTTTCATCAATAAATGAGCATGGAATGTACTGTCTTGTGAGCCATGACTGAATGGGTACCAGCTACAGGGAGGATGCTATTTCCTTGCTTAGGAAATTCTTGTATTACAGGAAATTGAATATTATATATATATATATATATATATATATATATATATATATATATATATATATATATTGAGAGAGAGAGAGAGAGAGAGAGAGAGAGAGAGAGAGAGAGAGAGAGAGAGAGAGAGAGAGAGAGAGAGAGAGAGAGAGAGAGAGAGAGAGAGAGAATCAACAAAATGTTACTTCTTGTTATTATTCTTATACAAGTTATAACCATCTGGATAAAGTAAATCTAATAGCAAATAAAGACACTGGAAAATGGAAAAAAAAAAATCACTATCATTGCAAAGGGGACGCATTGTCTCTTGTCAAGGTACCTAAGCACATAAGTAAAGCATCCAGATCCAATGGGTTAACAACATTAAAAACAATAAAATACAAACAAATATTTCCAAAATTCAAGGAAGTGGGTAAACAGGAGAGATAGGTAGGACTAATAACTGCCACCACCAAAATGATGCAGGGTCCAGTATGCACTGCAGACCCTGCCACTGCCTGTGGGGTTTCCTTGGGCTTTGCCCCACAGGGCTCACACTGGGTTGGTGGCACCAGAAAACATGTATGGGTAACTCCTGTCCCCATGGTCCTCCTCCCAGCAGGATCCAGTCTGCCTCACTTCTTGAAAAGGAGGGGTGCTAACCCTCACCCCAGCATAACCAATTGTTTGTGATACTTCCAGTAGGATTATCTTGGGGACATCATAAAAGTCACATTACTTGTGCTCTTACCCTAATGAGGGGTCAAAGCTCACTGGACCCACTGACAACAGGAGGCATAGGCAATTCTACCATAGTGCACCAGTTCTGCATACCAAGGTACACAAGTCTGTCAAAGGAAATGTGACAAGATACTTTTCCTTTTTTTTTTTTTTATCCCTTTCTTATAGCTTGTCTTGCAAGAGTGAGTGTGAGTGAATGTATGTGTGAGGGGGGGGTGGGTATGTTTTTTTTCTTGCCAGTGTCAAAACTAGCAACTTTGTGTAACTTGCCTGGTTGAAGATGGGGTATATCTAGGGGTGCACTTGCTGTGTAATCCATTCTACTTCTGTGACTTGTGTTCTGAAAAGACCTCAATCTGCCTTTCCTCTGCTGATGCCAGCTATACTGACACCCTTCTGTCTACTGGCCTTGTGGACTTTACCACCTCTTGTTGAATGATAGCTCTGATAAAGTTCCAATATACCAAAGGGTAGATATCATCTTGATGGTGAAAACAGCAGAGACTCTGGTGGCACTGCCTCTGATCTAGAATGTTTCCCAACAGGTCACTACTCTTGGTTAGGATGAGCTATTATTAATTTTTAAACGGGCAGGCCTAGCATTGCTTAAGGATGCTTGTGCTAGTCACATGAGCTGATCAAAAAAGTATTCTTTCAATAAAAAAATATACAAGCTCATTATAGTGAATATCAACTTATCATCATCTTTACAAACACTGCCTACTATGTGGCACGGTTCATGAAACATGGGTAATATATAATTTTTCCTTCCCTACTGAAAATTACAATCATAAGTATCCTCACCCATTGCACATGGGAACAGATGCTTAAAGGTGGAACATACTTGAGCAGCCAATTTTTATCTTTTCTTTGTAAAATGGTTTTCTTTTTTTGTCCCAATTCTAGAGTATTCATATCACTATTCATTTGTGGAATATGTATATTCCTTTCAAATCTCCTAAACATATTTGCATAATTCTTACAACATAATGGGTGCATTAAGAGCATTTTTACATAGTGATCCTCCCAATAATAACAACTTGCAAACAAAATAAATGTATACGAGAGTAGTTCAATTTTGATGTTTTTATACTTTGACTTAAAAATTGCCAAGCACTTATAAAGGAGGAGGAGGAGGAGGAGGGGTAAAAAGGATTGTTGCAACTCCTATGAGAACAGCCTCTAGTAGTCCTTCTTGATGATGATGATGATGATGATGATGATGATGATGATGATGATGATGATGATGATGATAAAGTACCACTAAATACTACCACCAGAAATTTTTCTGCAGCACAAACAATTTGATCTATAATTTCTGGGACCAGCACTGCTGGAAGTACTCAAAGCAGTTTTGGAGCCATTTTCTTAGTGGTTACTGTGAATGATCCTTTTGGAGCCATTTTCTAATTGGTTACTGTGAATGATCCTTTTGGAGCCATTTTCTAATTGGTTACTGTGAATGATCCTTTTAAGTATTTGAAATCTATAACTTAGCACAATTTCAGTCCTATCATGGAAAGATGCCTTTGAGTCATATCATCAAAAGTAGGCTTAGAGCCTCTTTTTAGACTCATTACCCAAAAAATTATCTTGTGCCAAAGCCAAGAGCAGGAAAAATCTATGTTTTCAGTGCTTCTGATTTTTCCTTCCTGAGCAGTTGTTCGGTATGGTACTTGGGGCTCCCATCACCACTGGCTTAAAGTATGAACTGTAATTTTCTAGTCTCAATAACAGCTTTAGGAGGGGGGTTTTGATCACAAATGAACAACTATCATGGTACTGAAAAACTTGAAAACAAAAATTGATGAAACTTGTAACTTTGTTAGTAATCCTGTGAACAATGAAATTGAATATTCCTCTTACGGCTTTTTCTTGGCACAAGTGTAATTCCAATTCTACCCACTGTTTTATCTATTCCATGTGATATAAACAAAAATCTGTTCATGTAATGTTATAACTTTCACTTCTTAATATCATCTCTCTATGTCCATCTCAAAAGGCATTTCAAATCCCTTTATCATTTGACCAAGACAAAGGTGACCTGCTCTACAAAAATGTCTCGGTGTCATAGACTAAGATGATTTCTGGCAACCATCCAACCACTGGGAGCAGGAGTCAGCTACATGGATTGGAACATCTCGCTCAACTCGCTCTAGCGTGTTGTCACACGTATAGCTGTATCCAGCAGATCAAGAGGTTTATATGACGGCTATCGACGTGACCTGGCAGTAATGGGTTAAGAGTTAAACAGACAACAAGGACTCTCTCAAACTCACCTATCGTTCCTACGGGCTGGATAACCTTGATTACTTCCTAGGCTGTTTGTCGTGTGCATATTTCTTAACTTTTGGTCGATTTCAAGTTTTTCTTGTCTGAGCTGCTCAACTTCCTGCAAGGGAAGAGGATTCAAACAACATATTAATTTAACTCCTTGGCCACAGGTGACATGTTACAATGCCAGGTGATGCCTCATCACATTAAGTCATTGACTCTATCAAGAAGATGAGGTCTTGCACACCTGCTGGACGATTGCCCAGGTGAGGAGTACCCTATAATTATAATTGCTGTTCATGCCTGAATATACAGAAAATTTCCCTAACACATTAATATGAAATGCAGGTATGCCCAAATGCCCATTGAGGAAATCTGGAAAGTCCATATGTATCTTCTGTTGTCTGCCTGAATATCTTGTAAATAAATATCCAATTCTCTGAATTTCAATCCACTTAATTTTTACATCCCCTAACAACATAACAGTACAGCTCCTGCATCCTAACAATAAAATACTATCAAATCCACTAACTGCAGATTCCATCATTCTGAAACCAGAGATAAAGAATAGGACAACTCACTTTCAAATGCGCTAGGTGGTAACCTAGTAGAACGGAAGCGTTGTGGATGGCCTCAACTGTGCCGACGAAGACAAAGGGGACCTGGCCCTCTGTCCGGGGGGTGGTGGGTTCGGGTTCATTGTCCCCTTCAATCTTTACCCGCACCACGCCGGACTTGTCCACCATTTCTTGTATGACACGTCCATTTTTGCCAATGACCTTCCCTACCAGAACCCGCGGTACTTGCACTGACTCCTCACTGTATTCAAGCATTGCACGGGCTTTTTTAACAGCTTCCTCTGACTGTTTTGGGAGGAATAGGTGAATTACTAAAACATCAGTTGTATAGGAAAGAAAGAAATATTATTCACATCTTACAATTTTTCTTAAAAGGAACTTGTAGTTGAACTATATCACACACACATAAACAAGGTCTATACAAGTAAAGTCTCGTAACTGAGCTAATCAAATTTGTCCATCTTGGACATAGAGTCATGTGGCATAAAGCCTGTTGGTTCTGTGATAATCATGAGGTTAGTTAAGGGAATAGAGACCTGTCAAGATCTCCCTCTCTCCTGTGTGGCTGACTGGAGCACACAAAGCCAGAGCATCCCACAATTTTCCCTACCTGTATGTCTATGTGTGTGTGTGTGTGTGTGTGTGTGTGTGTGTGTGTGTGTGTGTGTGTGTGTGTGTCTGTGTCCCTGTGTGTGTGTGTGTGTGTGTGTGTGTGTGTGTGTGTGTGTGTGTGTGTGTGTGTGTGTGTGTGTGTGTGTGTGTGTGTGTGTGTGTGTGTCCCTGTGTGTGTGTGTGTGTCCCTGTGTGTGTGTGTGTGTCCCTGTGTGTGTGTGTGTGTCCCTGTGTGTGTGTGTGTGTCCCTGTGTGTGTGTGTGTGTCCCTGTGTGTGTGTGTGTGTCCCTGTGTGTGTGTGTGTGTGTCCCTGTGTGTGTGTGTGTGTCCCTGTGTGTGTGTGTGTCCTGTGTGTGTGTGTGTGTGTGTGTGTGTGTGTGTGTGTGTGTGTGTGTGTGTGTGTGTGTGTGTGTGTGTGTGTGTGTGTGTGTGTGGGTGTGTGTGTGTGTGTCCCTATGTGTGTGTGTGTGTGCCCCTATGTGTGTGTGTGTGTCCCTATGTGTGTGTGTGTGTGTCCCTATGTGTGTGTGTGTGTGTGTCCCTATGTGTGTGTGTGTGTGTGTGTGTGTCCCTGTGTGTGTGTGTGTGTGTGTGTGTGTGTGTGTGTGTGTGTGTGTGTGTGTGTGTGTGTGTGTGTGTGTGTGTGTGTGTGTGTGTGTGTGTGTGTGTGTCCCTATGTGTGTGTGTGTGTGTGTGTGTGTGTGTGTGTGTGTGTGTGTGTGTGTGTGTGTGTGTGTGTGTGTGTGTGTGTGTGTGTGTGTGTGTCCATGTGAGTGTGTGTGTGTGTGTGTCCATGTGAGTGTGTGTGTGTGTCCATGTGTGTGTGTGTGTGTCCATGTGTGTGTGTGTGTGTGTCCATGTGTGTGTGTGTGTGTGTCCATGTGTATGTGTGTGTCTGCGCATGTGTGTATATATATGTGTATATATGTGTATATATATGTGTATATATGTGTATATGTATGTGTATATATATATATATATATATATATATATATATATATATATATATATATATATATACATTCATATATATATGAATTACTGTCTAAAAACACAATAGATTTGGCTCGACTTTTTTCCCATTACCCTCTCTCATCCTACCATTCTCTAATCTCCCAATTCCCTGCAATACTTTTCAGAGCCAGCTTTACATGATGTCATAGGGATGAGACCTTATTTATATAGACCTTGTGCACATATAATAATATATAAATATACATAAACATACACATACACACACACACACACACACACATACATGTATATGTATATATATATTCATGCATATATATATATATATAAATATATATATATGTATATATATATATATATATATATATATTATACACACACATAAATATGTATATGTATGTTTATATGTATGTATATATATACTTATATATGTTCACACAAACACACACACATATATATGTATACATATGTATACATATGTATATATATGAATATATGTATATATATACAATATATATACACATTTATACATTTATATATATATATATCCATATACATAAATAGTGTATCCATACATATAAATATACATATATCCATATATATAAATATATATCTCCATATATATATATATATATATAAATATAAATATACATATAAATAAATAAATAAATACAAATATATACATACATATATATATATATATATATATATATATATATATATATATATGTAAATATATACAAGAAAGTATATACATAAAAATACATATATGTATGTGTATACATTATATATATATATATATATATATATATATATATATACACATATATATACATATACACACACATGCACATGCACATGCACACGCACACACACACGCACACGCACACACAAACGCACACGCACACACACACACACACACACACACACACACACACACACACACACACACACACACACACACACACACACACACACACACACACATAGATAATATATATATATATATATATATATATATATATATATATTATATATATATATATATATATATATATATATATATATAATATATATATATATATATATATATATATAATATATATATATATATATATATATATATATATATATATATATAATATATATATATATATATATATATATATATAATATATATATATATATATATATATATATATATATATATATATATATATAAGTAGATTTGAACAAAAGGAGAACTCTTTCCTGATTACTGACCTCTCCATAGATCTTAAAAACACAAGTATTTTCTTCTAGTTCAATATTAGTTACTCCTTCAACTTTCCGGGCTTGTTGAATGTTAGCTCCATGTGCACCAATGGCTAGACCCATAAGGTCATCTCGTACACTAAATTCTTCTATGTATCTGCAAGAGTTTTACACTCATTATTCTGAGACATTGGCAAAGTCTAAAAGATTTTCTTACAAAATATTTATATTTTGTCTTGATTACTTATTTCTTGTAATAGGAACAAACTATTTCTGAACCTGTTAGCACCAGGTACTTGCTCACAACAGTTTTGTTCTGCCAATTTTGTTTATACACAGATGGATGCACAAGCACTTACTCATCAAGTACTTATTTACTGGGTCAACCTTACCTCACCAGTTTAGTTCATTCCTTGAATTTTCAGCAAAAGGTTATATTATTATCATTCTTATTATCATCATCATTAAAATGCTATCAATGACACTACTAACATAAAATTAATTGAATTGGGTAAACAGGTGAGATCAATTATGGAGCCATCTATGTTTAAACAAAATTACTAAAAAAAAAAATTGCAGAAGATAAGACATGTGTAAATGC
>NC_061823.1:18836663-18839163 GCF_019202785.1 Penaeus chinensis | reverse complement strand
AAGACTTTTCTACTGTAACTGCCCTGAAGAACTGTATTTACTAACTGGTTAATCTTTACAGTATGGATGCAATAAGCGAGGGCAAATTGAAGATGTTATTCTTGTACAGGACAAAAAGTTCCACATATGAAGGAAAAAAGATTGCGAAAAGCACTGCTCACTGCAAACGGTGCTCCCGAGTTTCAGGCCTATCTTGCCGAGAATACCAAGGTGAAGACAATGTTTCCCAGGGTGGTGTTGGAGGACAGAGCCCCACATCAACCCTCCCCTCAGGCAGTGCCAAAGGCCAGGCGCAGTCACAGCAACTTAGATTGTTGAATAGACTTTGTGACAGAGTTGGGGACTAGTCTCTGAGAAGTGTATCCATACTGTAAAGAATTACCTATTAATTTTATCTGAACTGTATACTTGATTTTGCCTCTATTATGGTTCAACACAGTCTCTATTCTCCATACTGCCGGGTACACCAGTCAATGAGTAGGTCTAACTGACGTCACCTGATTTCCATATTTCTTGTATTTGAAGGGTCTTTTTTTTTGATACTATTAATATCATTACTATTATGATAATTTGGTTATTCTATGTTATTAACAATACTAATAGCAACAAACATAAAATAAAAATAAAGTTTTCTGAAAATCAAGAGAAGGGGTAAACAGATATGAGAAGGGGGACTAATAATCGAGTCTTTGGAGATTAAGCATTGTGGAGCCATCTCAGTGTACACAAAGTTAATAAACTAAAATCACAGTGGACATGGGGCATATGTATATGCACTCTGGGATTCAATGGGTAGAGATTATAGAAGTAAATAAACAATACAAAAATAAAACCATTGTGCTTTTCTTTGCGCCAAGAAATTCCTTGATTATAATTCCCTCAATTATGATATGAAATAAGAATTCAGACATGTATTTACTGTATTAGAAATTTGGTTACAGGAAATTATTATTGACATTCAGATAAAAATTTAATGTTGTTAATAATAATCTCTCCATATTTGTCCATTCATCTGCTATATTACTTTCAAATCTATTTGCTACATACTTTAGTACAAAACACTAATATTTAAAATAGATTTATATAATGGCCTTAAAAAATGCATAAAAAACTACTGCAAATGATTTTGTACATATGGACCACAGTGGCTTGGGAGAAATGACATCCAGAAGGGGTGTCTGGGGTTCTGTATTTTTTTTTTTTTTTTTTTTTTTCAGTGATCTTTGTGGCAGCAAGCAAGTAAGGAGAGGATTAATTTGTTATTCATTCACACAATGCCAGTTTAAAACTGAAGAAATCTTGGCTTGGATTTATCTATCTTCCACTTTTTTACCTTTTCAAAAAGCCTGTTATTAGTGAATTTGCCCACATCTCTGCCGCAACTAACCCAGTTCCTTATGGCATCCCCCAAGGTTGTTGCTTCACTTGGGGACAAGGTTTCTCATGGGCGTCTTCTTTGTATATACTTTTACCTGGGCATGATCTATAATATACTGGATGCAAGATTAAAGTCACAATCTCTCATCAAAATTTGCAGATCTATGCTCATGTCCACACACAGTTCTTGTGACTATGTTCCAATGCTTCTATTCAAGGTAAAACCTAAATGCACAACTGTTATCTCAGTAATTCTTTACAGTATGAATCCACTTGCCAGCCACTAAATCACTAACTCCATATCATAGAATTAATTAAACAATCTAAGTTGTCAAGACAGGGTATACCCTTTGGGAACTTCCCAAGAGGAGGGTTGATGGGGGCTCTAGCCCCTAACACCCTCCCCATTTGTTAGTAAGCAGTAAATTTCTACCCTAATGAACAGTTACATAGACATTAATGATAAACTGTCAGACCATGAATGTTCCTGCACATCTCAGATTATGATTATGAATATCATTTTAGTCAATAACCAAGGAAGACAATGGTTAAATCAAAAGTTCAAGTTCTCAGATCATATGGGATATACACTGATGTGAAGACGAGTACAGCTGCTGGGCATACAGTAGTTGCACCATTTGGGCGAGTAAATTACACTAATACTAAATTTTAATTCTAATTATTTTTTTTCATTTTGCAGATATCAAAAATGTTTCATATAATTTGTCTTATCCCAAAACTCCAACTTCCTTCCCCACCCAGGCCTATTGAGCGAGGAAGAGAGAGAGGGGTGCTATCTCCAAAGGAAAGTTTGCAAACAAAATAAACTTAGGATTCGATACAATCACAAACTACAGAAGAAATTCTGAAAGCCAAGTAGTCACAAAAAACTAAATTTTTGTTTTTCCTTGCTGAAACCATGAGAGCCTAGCTTTCCATTTTCAAATTGAAAACCTCTTATAGCATAAATCAATCTAAAAATGCTTGTACCTCTGCAATGCTAAGACTCCCCAAGCAGGAGTACTATGACTCTGCCTCTAGCTTATCCCATTCGCCCCAGATTTAGGCTCTGTCCCCTGTAGTTTTTGGTGAATTTTGTTACATGCAGATGGCTCCACATGTG
>NC_061823.1:18819163-18821663 GCF_019202785.1 Penaeus chinensis | reverse complement strand
CGTTCACGTGATGCATTACATGGTTCTGCACGAGACAGTTAAGAGAGGAGAGAGAGAGAAAGGGAAAAAGGGGGGTAAGGGAGGGGAACGAGAGGAAGTAGGGGGGAAAAGGGAGGGGTGTTCCCCCATCTCTCAAAAGACACCTCCACACCCCTTTCCCCCCTCCCCTTTTTTCTCTCTCTCTTTTTCACTCTCCCTTCCTCCCTCCTCCTCTCTCTCTTCCTCCCTCCCCTTCTTCCTCCTCCCTCCCTTTCCTTTTTTCTCCTCTCCTTCTCTCCTCTTCTCTCTCTCTCTTCTCTCCTCCTCTCTTCTCCTCTTTTTTTCTCTCTCCCTCCCTTTTTCCCCCCTCCCTCTCTCTCTCCCTCCCCTTTCCCCCCCCCCCTCTCTCTTCTCTCTTCTCTCCTCCTCTCTCTCTCTCTCTTCTTTCTCTCTCCTCTCATCTTTTTTCTCTCCTCGTTTCTCTTCTCCTCTTCTCCTCTTCTCTCTTCTCCTCTCTCTCCTCTCTCTCTCTCTCTCTCTCTTCTCCTTTTTCTCTTTCCTCCCTTCCCCCCCCCTCCTCCAAAAAGGGAGCAGCTTCTTACAAATAAAGGGGCCACAGGGACGGTGGACGGGGAAAAGGGAAAAAAAAAAAGGACAAAATGGGGAAGGGAGGAACGAAGAAATATCTCATGTGAGTGATGTCACATACACTCACGACACTTACTTATATATATTTATATATATATATATACAAATTTTTTTTATATAATATATGTGTGTATATGTATGCATGTATATGTATAAGTATATTATATATGTATTTTTAATTATATATATGTATATAATAAAACCACACCACAACACACACACCAAAAAACACACAACACACCCCACACACCAACCACACACACACACACACACACACACCACACACACCTACAACCCGCACAATACACACACAACCTACACACTGCATACATACAATATAAAAATATTAAAAAAAATTTATATATTTTTATATATAAAAAAAAATTTTAACAACCACGCACACACACACACACACAAAATATATATATATTATTTAATATTATATTTAAATAAACATACACTTACCACCCCACACACACACACACACACACAACACACAAAAACCACACAACCACACACATTTTTTTAATGTGTGTGTGAAATGTTTTTACAGTTCATTACCCCTTCTTTCTTTTACACCCCCAACTCCTTCCTGTTTCTCTTTCTAACGCTATCCCTCTTTCCGTCTCTCACCCCATTCATCCCTTTCATATTTCGATGAGTTTCATTTCGCCTTTATCTATTACCCCTTTTATCTGTTTCTTCTGTTTATTTGGGCTATTTGATAGAATAATTCCAGGCTGCAGTCTATTTGCCTGTCTGTTTTTCTACTGACATTTGCCTTTGTACGTCTCTCCTCTCCCCATCCATTCCCTCTCTCTTTCCCCTTCTCGTCTTTATAAAAGCAGCGTCCAACATGCAGGTTTCTGCTTGTGTGTAGGCACAAGGAAAGATTTATACAAGGGTTGGCAGCCATACCCTCCTTCTCCTTCTCCCTCTCTTTTCTCTCTGTTTATCTCCCCTTCCTCTCTTCGTCAGGCACGTGTCGCGTCTCACACTCGGGCGATCTCAGACCCTTGCCTCTTGCATCACTCTGCCAAGGCATACTTGAGCGTGTGGGGAGTGTGTATACTCGCGCAACCCAAACCCAACCACACAAACACACAACCCCAACACAACACCCCACCAACACACACAACCACACACACAACAAAATTTATATTATATATATACATATTTATAATATATATTATTTATTATATAATATTTATAAATATATATTAATTTAAAAAAATAAATTAAATATATATTTTTATAAGAAAGATGGAATAATGCAGTGCGCGGGGGATATGGTAGATTATATTGTTAATATAAAATTTAAATATATTTTAAAATATATTTTGTGTGTGTGTGTGTGTGTGTGTGTGTTTTTTGTTGGGGTTTTGTGTGTGTGTTTTGTTGTGTGTGTGGGTGTGTGTGTTGTGTGTGTGTGTGTGTTGGGGTGTGTGGTGGTGTGTGTGTGTTTGTGGTGTGTTGTGTGTGTGTGTTTTTGGGGTTTTTGTGTGTGTGTGGTGTGGTGTGTGTGTGTGTGTTTAGTAACCCCCACTCGAACGCAACATAATCAACATTAGAGGCGCAAAACTTGTTGAGCGCCGTGGAAAGGCTCGACGGAGAGTCAAGGGGAGGTATTCCTTCAGGCAACATGCGAGAGGGACTGGGAAAAATTTCCTCCCCGATTCGTGGGCCCACGCCTTTCTTCCCCGCGGGGGTTTTTGGACGCGGGTCTGTTTCCGGCGCCGGGGTGTGTGTGTATGTGTGTGTGTTTGGAGAGGGATCATACTTTTTAAAGAAGGGGGAGGAAAAGAGAGACGGCGGAAAAAGAGAGGGGGGAAAAGGGAAGGGGAAGAGAAGGGGGAAGGAGAGAGAGGAGGGG
>NC_061823.1:18815608-18819063 GCF_019202785.1 Penaeus chinensis | reverse complement strand
ATATATATATATATATATATGCATATGTATATGCACATTACACACACGGACACACGTGTTTATATATTATATATATTATATATATATATATATATATTATATATATTAAAACACACACACCACACACACACACACACACACACACACACACACACACATATATATATGTGTGTGTGTGTGTATATATATAAATATATTATTATATATATATATATATTATTATATCATATATATATATATAAACATATTTTATATATATATATATAATAAAATATATATATTTTATAATATATAAATTATTATGGTATTTCATCATACGAAAGCGCAAAGCCAAGCACATCACGGACTGAGGGTCAGAATGAATAGCAGATTTCTTTTAATTTCAGACTTACAAATTATGTTGTCAAGAATATATTCTCTCAAGATTAAGTGTAGAAATATAAAATATATTTGATACATTCACAAAAAAAAGACGAAAATTAGAGTTAAAACTTACTTGAATTTTCTTGAAACGAAACACAGGAACTAAAAATTAATTCGTTACATTTTTCACGTATAAATCCTATGATTCTGGAATATTCCTTTTCAGCTGAATTAATAAGAAATTCATAGGGTTTTTAATAGACGTTTTGGAAATATTATATCTCCTATTGCTTACAGTTATTAATAGTTTAACGATAAAGATATTACCAGAAGCGACACAACATGAGCACATTTCCTATGATGAGCTAAAGAAAAAAGAAAAAAAAAACACAAATCTTTGGAATGATTGCAAAGAAAAACGTAAATACTATGAATGCGTCTATGTATATATATATATATATAAATGTATATATATGTATATATAGGTATATATATATACATAAATAAATAAATATATATATATATATATATATATATATAAATATACGTGTGTGTGTGTGTGTGTGTGTGTGTGTGTGTGTGTGTGTGTGTGTGTGTGTGTGTGTGAGTGTGTGTATGTATCTATGTGCATTTAACAGCGTATATATGTGTATATACACATATTGATACAACTTAGGCCAATGCTAACGATAAAAAACAAACAAACGTCAGAAGTACAAGATACAAGAAAACAGAACTCCAAGAAAAAACAAAAAAAAACACAAAAAAAACACTCGAAGTGAAACAGAAGGAGGAAGAGAGAGGTCAAAAAGTGATGACCTCGGTGCAGTGGCACCCTCTGACCCTGCACGTTTGGCCCTTAAGTAGCGCCAGGGCCGGGGGAGGGGGGGGGGCGGGGGGCGGAGACTCAAAAGAAGGCGGACGGGCGGAGGGGGGGGGGGGGGCGTGGCTTCTCGACTGGGCGTCATTTGCAGGTCACGGCTGCTGTGGGCTGGCACGGAGTCGGTGACCAACCTATGTCTATTCGGTTTGTTTGCCTGCTTGTTTGTCTGTCTATGTATGTATCTATCTCGATCGCTCTCTCTTTCTCTGTCTCTGTTTATCTCTCTCTCTTTCTCTCTCTCTCTCTCTCTCTCGTTCTCTCTATCTCTCTCTCTCTCTCGTTCTCTCTATCTCTCTCTCTCTCGTTCTCTCTATCTCTCTCTCTCGTTCTCTCTCTCTCTCTCTCTCTCTCTCTCTCTCTCTCTCTCTCTCTTTCTCACGTTTCGCTCTCTCTCTCTCTCTCTCTCTCTCTCTCTCTCTCTCTCTCTCTCTCCCTCTCTCTCTCTCTCGCTCTCCCTCTCTCTCTCTCTCTCTCTCTCTCTCTCGCTCTCTCTCTCTCTCTCTCTCTCTCTCTCTCTCTCTCTTTCTCTCTCTCTCTCTCTCTCTCTCTCTCTCTCTCTCTCTCTCTCTCTCTCTCTCTCTCTCCCTCTCTCTCTCCCTTCCTCTCTTCCTCTCCGCTTCAGTATTTCCCGTCCTTTTTCATGAACTTCAATGGGATCACCTTCGTAAGCGTTAAAGTCTCCGCCATAACATTAACTTGAAATACTTCTCTTCCCCTGAAAAAAAAAAAAAAAAAATAGATAAATAAAAAGAAAATATTAGATGACAAAAATTGACACCTAATCACGTAAATGGATTAAAAAAAAATATATAAATATACAAATTAACTCCCCTCCCTCCCCCCCCAAAAAAAAAAAAAAACATAAAACAAAAAAAATAAACATACATAAAAAAAATAATACAAATATAATAACTCAACCACTCGCCAAAGCTGAGAGCGTCTTTTAAGAAAGGAAATCTGCCAGGTTATTTCTTCACACATCTCATCGCGTGGGAGTCACAAGGAGTCTTAAGAAACCGATGCTTCTTATGAGACGCTGTTTGGATTTGGAAACACGTCCTCCCATTGTGTGTGCTGTAAACTCTCTCTTTCTCTCTTTGGTCGTGTGTCTTTCTGTTTTATTCCCGTTTGTCTGTCTGTCTCTCTCATTTTCTGTAAACTCTCTCTTTCTCTCTGTTGTTCGTGTGTCTTTCTGTTTTATTCCCGTTTGTCTGTCTCTCTCATTTTCTGTAAACTCTTTCTTTCCCTCTGTTGTTCGTGTGTCTATCTGTTTTTTTCCCGTTTGTCTGTCTCTCTCCTTTTCTGTAAACTCTCTCTTTCTCTCTGTTGTTCGTGTGTCTTTCTGTTTTATTCCCGTTTGTCTGACTGTCTCTCTCTCATTTTCTGTAAACTCTCTCTTTCTCTCTGTTGCTCGTGTGTCTTTCTGTTTTATTCCCGTTTGTCTGACTGTCTCTCTCATTTTCTCCCTAGGTATGGGTAGATAGGTAGATAGATCGATATAGGTAGATAGACACAGATATAGATAGATATATAGAGATATGGGTAGATAGAGATATGTAAATAGATCGATACAGATATAGATAGATAGGCAGATAAACTGATAGATAGATAAATAGATAGATAAACGGAAGTGAAGATATATAGAGACCCAGAAAGGCAGATATATAGACAGACAAACTGATAGACAAATTAACAGACAGAGAGGTAGACAAATAAACAGACAGAGAGACAGACAAATAATGAGACAGATATATAGACAAGTAAACAGACAGATAGACAGACAAATAATGAGACAGATAAATAGACAAGTAAACAGACAGAGAGATAGACAGATGGCTATCACCGAGCCAAGCCGAACGAAGGAGAAGGGAGAGGCGGCGGGCCAAGGCGGACGGAGAACCCAGCCTCAATGAGCGGCTTCCTTTTGGGTAATTGAGGGCCACATGTAGGTAACAGGTTCTCCCAGCCACGCCCTCCAGTGCCACATGGCTCTCTCGAGGGCGTGTGGGCTAAGGGCGGAAGGGAGAAGGGAGGGAGGGAGGGAGAGGGAGAGGAAAGGAAAGGGAGAGAGGGAGAGGGAGAGAAGGGAGAGGGAGAGAGGGAGAGAGGGAGAGAGAGGGAAGGAGGGATGGGGAGAGAGGGAGAGAGGGAAGGAGGGAAGGGGAGAGAGAGGGAGAGAGGGAAGGAGGGAAGGGGAGAGAGAGAGAGA